>NW_007212974.1:0-36101 GCF_000164805.1 Carlito syrichta
CTGGCAGATTTCTTGTCTTACAAGTAAGTGGTTGGACAAGGGTCTGGGTAGAGTCCTCTGAAATGTATTGCCCAGGATAGAGTGGTACTGGCTGGAGATGCTCTGGTTTGGGTCACCGTAGGCTCCTCCCAGACCCCTTGCAGGTGGGATTTGATGACCTGAGTTTGAGACTTAGCTCTGTTCCTCACTAGCTTATAGGCTTAGGGAGGGAAAAGCACTTAACCTTTCTGAGCCTATCTCCTTATCAGAGAATATTTAGCCACCTAACTTGTATGGATCTCATGAGGCTCATGGGAGTGGAAGGAGGTGGCAGGTCACAAGGGGACTCACAAATGGGAAAGACCGTGTTCTGCTTGGTTGGAAGAAGGTAAGTTCTAGGGATAAACTGAGAATGGGGTACATAACCATCTCTTTCTCACATAAGCCCAAGCCACAGTGGGACCAGGAGGGGAAAAGCAATCTTAGCATTGAGTTACAATGTGAGCAATGGCTGCAAAGATCCTACAGGAATGTACCATTTTGAGTCTTCTCTGCTTGTTTGCCTGGCACTCATCATCTCTTTAACGTAACCCCTGGCAGAGTTTTTCTCCACCTTCCGGCTGGCCTCCATAAGAGCTGCAGGGCAATGAGCACAGGAGTCCCAGAGCAATGAGCACAGGAGTCCCAGGGCAATGAACACAGGAGTCCCAGGGCAATGAACACTTGGATTTTCCCTCTGAAAACTGACTAGGCACATTTCAGAAGCAGAGAGGAGCTCAGGGCTAACTCATCCATCTGTAAACCTCTCTACGGCAGCGAGATTGACCATCTTCTTTCAAACCTTGAATAACCCCGAGTGGAACCTCTGCTACAGGAAATAACTTCCCCAGGTAACCTGGTTAAAGCAGGAAACTGGTGGTCCCAGTGGGAGAAATAAACCCTGGAGTACAGGTCTGAAGGCTGCCAGCCCCCACAGGAGTGGACTACTGAGAATGATTAACCACAGTCCGGTGTTGTCAAACACAGTGTTCTCTCTGTGGGCACTCAAGAGATACAGAGCACCTGTCAAGGTTAGAACACAGACCAAGAACGTGGGTGCCTCATTCTTGGTCTGGGCGAGGAGAGCGTGAGAAAGGCCATGAATTGCAGAAAGTTGATCTGGGCCCACTAAAGAACCAAGGACACAGTTCTGACCAACGAAGCATGTCATGAGGAAACTGGGAACAGCAAAGCACAGTAATGTCCTGACATCTGACCAGAAACCTCAACCTCAGGTAAAGAGTATAAAGCAGGTAGTGAAAGTGACCTTGGTTTTTTTGATGGATCCCTTGGAGGTAATAGACGGCCATAGAATTAACAGACATAGAACAGTACTTGTATGACTTGTTCTACTGTACCAAGCTCTACTTGTCTGTGAATTACTTAACTTTCCATGATCCTCCTGAGAACATCACCATCTAAGTACAGGGACAGGTCCTTGTATATAGAACTTCCTGTCAGGGAGAGGTTTAGACCCTTTAGAACAGGGTTTATCAGTTTCAACACTACATTTGGGGCCAAATAATTTTTTTTCTTATAGCAGCTATCCTATGCATTGTAGGATATTTAGCAGATTTCTGGCCTCTACTAAATATGTCTCCAGACATTGTCAAATGTCTCCCTAAAAGATAAAGCAGCCGCTGGATGGGAGTCACTTTAGACAAGTACAAACTGAAACTGAGATGATATAACAAAAAGGGACTTCCTACCTTCAGGGCCCTTCTAACCATAGCAAGGCTGCTCAGTAACTGTATATCCACCTAGTGAACTCCAAAGCCAAGGGAAAGGACATAAAAAGGGCCACAGCGGCTCAGGCACTGACAATACACACTAACACTCCCTGAGGGTCCTGTGTTCCCGTGCTCAGTTCTTCGCGTGAATCAACTCACAGACTTTCCACAGCAACCTATGAGGCAGATACAAATGTCATCCCTGTCTTGTAGGTAGGGAACGTGATACTTGCAAAGGACAAACGACTTATTTAAGATCAAACAGCCCAAACAGCTGGCTGACCCTGCAGCCAAGATCTGAACTCAAGCCAATTCAGTCCAGGCCTGCACTCTTGGCAACAACCTAGTGACATTCTTAATATTAAAGATAATAACAATCTTACAGCTGTGGGCTTAGGGAAGACACTGGACAGAATAAAAATTGATTCCATGAAAGTGATTTTATCTGACCCTCATAACACTTCTACAAGGTAGCCAGGGTGAGAGTGGGAGCCCTAGGAAAGATAAACTCAGTAGGCCTATTCCAGAGCCACATCTTTATCTGAGAACTCAGTCTTTTAGACCATGCAGGTAGAGAGAGCAGCTTGCTCAAAACTTCTTTTTTTTAACATATTTTTTATTTTAAAATTGTGGGGTACAGTTAAGGGTTAGGTATGCAAATATGCATTGTGCAGATACCCTTGTTGATGAGATGTGCGCCCCCCCCCCACCCCCCGATCCCCAGACAGATATTGACTACCCTTAATCCCACCTCCCTTCTTTGCCTGAGTACATGGATATGGCGTCCAGGTTAGCAACCTGAAGGACAGAAAGAGCCTCTAGCCCCATGCCTAACTCACCATTTCTCGGTGCCTGCAGATTCCATGAAAGGAAAACAAATACTGAATGCATGAGGGTTTTTTTTTTCTTTCTCTTCCTTTGAAAAACAAAATGTCAGCAGCTCAGCACTGGATCCCAGGAAGGCTTCAATCACATTCCAGGACTTGCTCATCACAAGGAGTTCAGGGATGGAATTTGGGGAGTAATCTGTTTTTTTCCTTTCTCCTTGCTTAAAGGATCTGAAGAGTTATTAAAAACAAAAGATGATGAAGTTTCAAAAGTACATTGACAGCGTCCCTTTAAAAACACACCCAAGCCTGAGATGAATGCTAGAATGACAAGATACTGTACTGATTAATTATTAAGAACACATTTTGTGCGGTTTGACAGCTATGCCAGAGCAGTCTGCTTCATAGTGATTAAACCTCAATAAATGTGGTTCTAATAATGAGCTGGTATTGAATTATCAGACAATGGCAGCCTTAGTAAATCTTAATTAGTTTTGTCTTTTGAAACTTTCATTTAAATTCTGAGTATTACCGATGCCATTCCTGAGCAGGGCGACCCTCCTACCCACCCTGGGCTCACCACCCCCAGCCCCACCAACACTCAAGAGTTCCAGGCCAGAAGAGCTGGCTGGAGGACTGCCTGGGGGGAACCAGGCATGGAATTGGGGCACCCATAGCTTTTCTGAGAAGCCTGCATTCCAACAGACAGAGCCAGCTTTCCTCAAACTGCAAGGAAGGAGAGCCTCCTCAGGCCAACAGTTAGACATTTCGGTAAAGAAATTCTGAGATGTGGATCTCTGGGAACAAGAAAAGTGGGGAAAGAGGAGGGGCTCCCTATGAGCTTCAAGTGAGGGAGGTGGGAGGGGTTGGAAGACTGGGCAGATGGATGACCAAGCATGGGGCCAGCCACCCAGACTTGAGGCCTTTCAGGGCAAACAAACAGGCCAGGGCACACAGCCTTGCTTCAAAAGGCCCACAATTACTGGTTTTATTGCTCAGAGTTACAAGATGATGGTATCTCAAAAGAAGGTGACAGCGAGTTAACAGATCCGTCCCTGAGGGTGCCTGGCCCAGACCTAGAGACTCCCTTCTCCAAACAGAGATGCAAGCACAATTAGGCACTTTCAAAATGAGACATTTCTCTGCTTTGGGAACCCAGTGGAAGGCCAGTCAATGCACTGCACATTTTGGTACTAATTAACTCCTAATTTGGGAAGGGGGTAAAAAGGGGTGTCTCTTTCAAGAATTTCTCCCTCCGGAGATGGCATCTCTGAGCAGCAGCATTTGGCAGTAAAACACAACAAATGTCAGAGCAGAGTGGCTGCAGGGCTCAGGGATTTACGACTCGGTTCCGGAATGCTCTTAGAGCTGTGGCCAGAGACTGATTTCAGATTGGGACGAATTTGGGTAATTAGGCAAAGTCAGTAAGCCTTGTCCCGGGAGGCAAAAGGCCTGGGATCCATCTCTGCCCTTAGCTTGTTGTGTGACCTTGGGCAAGTTCCTTCTCCTCTCTGGGCTTCTATTCACCATCTATCTAAACTACAAGTGTGGGATTTATGATCTCTAAGAATACATTCAGCCCCAAAGGTCTATAACTCTAAGATTATAGAAATTAGCATTTACCCCAATACTTACCCACTCCAAAATCAATAGAACCCAGAAGTCAGTGGTAAGGGGCAAGTATCAGAGAGTGAGTGAATTAAAGGATACAAGACATAATCCATGTGGCTCTGCTTTCATTGTTACTGCATTTAGCACCATCATGAACTCATTCCTTCTCACTGTAAGCCTTCCTTGGTGTGGAAGAAGAGCCACCACCCATGCAAAACAGCTTGGGGGTCCTCACCATTTGTCTGCCCATGCAAAGACCATTTTCCAAGGGCATCTGTTCTCTGGAGAAAGGTACCTGGAACCTTTCTGTCATCCCTGTCCGGAATGATGAAGTTTAGGTTCCAGTCATGAGCAGAGTATCTTGCAGAGTTTGGAAGATGCAGTAAGTCTCATTACTTTGCTTCAGGCTAGCACAGCATCCTGGCATCCTGGCACCAACCAGCTCATGCTTGTACCCCTTTATGACTGCACTTCCCCTGAGGAAGGCCAAGGCCTGGGCATTTTCTCTAGAAGTTGCCACAGATTCAGAGGAAGGACCGCACTTTCACTAGGAAATGACACCTGCAAAGTTGAAAATGAGGAACTGACTTGAGGCGGGGGGATTGACACTTCTTTCTAAGATGTATAGTTTAGGTTTTTCTGCTTCTCCCTTTTCTTCTTTGTTATAGGGAGTTACATTTATCTTTCCTGTAACAGTTCCTGTTCTCCGAGTGTTACTGCACAAATGCTATTTTTCTGCAGCATTTCACAACCATAACATGGCATTATTATTATTTACTATCTCTGTACCCCTCAGTAGCAAGAAGCAAGTCTGATTTGGCTAATTCTCTCTCCTTTATCTCAAGCATAGCTTTGGATTCATCATGGTGCTTAGAAAACACCAGATGATTTGTCCAGTTCCAGGCTCCAGGATGTTGGTGCAATTGGAGCTCTGAGAAATGAGAACAGAGAGGCCAAGGAAGCCATCCAGGGAGGTGGAGGGGACAGGAAGGCCTCGGGTATCCCAGGGCTCACTCTCCAATGTCTCTCTGATGAGGACGCTGGTAATGGTTGCCTGGTCCAAGGAGCAGTCAGCTGGAAGACGCCACCTGCAGGTGAGTGCAGGAAGCACCAGGACAGAGTGGGTCTCCCCAACATGCTTGGGGGGAGAAAGAAGTCCTTCCTTTAAGTGAAATAGAGCTCGCTGATGGATATGCTGAGGGCCCTGGTTTCTGATTTCCACTAAAATCTTCCATGCACAGCACCTTTTATCACTCCTGGCCACACCAGCTCACTCTTTATTGAGCAGCTGTTTTTCCCAAAACATCTAAATAAAACTTGCATTCTTGCCAAATTTTATCCATCAAGCAGTATTTAGCAACATGAGTGATACAAATGGATCACAAACAGATCAAATATTTTACTTTTCTTTTTTTAAATGCTGGAAATTTCTCCAAATCATCACTCATTTTCCTCCTCCTCCTCCTCCTCCTCCTCCTCCTCCTTCTTCTTCTTCTTCTTTCTCTCTCTCTCTCTCTCCCCCCCGCCTTCAGACATATCACCAATCTCCCAGCAAAACTCTGGTTGTCCTGGCTATAGCACAAGGCTGGACAGACATTGCTAAGAGCTGGTGGCTGTGGGTAGAGACCCCATCAGAAGCTTGATGACAGGTATGTCGCTGTCTAGTGCCCCAAGGGGGTGATGTGTGTGGTCATGAGATTACAGGATACGAGCCTGGGGTGTGAGATGCATATTGGGTGGAATTTAAGAGGTGGTGACCCATGTGTCAGTGGGAGGACAGATGTGGCATGTGGGTATGTGGGTAGGGCATGTGGGGAACACATGCTATGAAGGAATGTGGGGCTAGTGGTGTGTGACATGGTATTTGTGTGTGTGTGTGACCATGGTGTGCACATTCGGTGGGACATGTTAGTAGTATGTGAATGATGTAGTGAGTGACTGTGGTTCCCTGTGGTGGGGGTGCTGGAGATGGTAAGGACTGCACAGGGAAGGGAAGGGAAGGTGTGCATCAACATGACATCTTGGCTGTCAGAAAGCAGCTCTGGGGGAGGCCAGGCCTTGGCTCTGAGACCATCTCCAGGAGCAGGAAAGTTACTCGTGTCAGAGAAGGCTAGGACCCCTGCCTCAGGCCCAACCTCATCTACAGGTTGGACCCCATGGTTATGAAAGCTCAGTGTCTGTCACCAGATGCCTATGCCTAAGGAGACTGAAGCAAAGCAATGAGGCAAAATCATTTTGTTGCTTGTAAACAGCCGCTTCTCTGAACCAAGGGCCTAGAAAAGAAGCTGGAGGCCCTTGGCCCAAGTGGAATTTGTGGCTGGATCATGTGTAGCTTCAGTCTCTGGGGCCACATTATCACTGATAATGACCTCAGCCCAAGGGAGACAGTCCACTTTCCCAACCGGCAGGCAGCCCTTCCCCAAGGCTCAGAGAAGACAGCTCCATGGCAGGCTGCCCAGGAGCCCATGTGAAGGTCAGTGCCTCTGTCAGGGGCTGTCCCAGGAGAGGTGCCAGTCGGGGGCAGGGTTGGCTCCAATCATGCACTTCCCTCATACATGGATGACTCTTTTAGCTACTCCCTTCATCCATAAGATTAAAACCCAGTGTCCAGGCCTCCAAGGTCCTCAGTTATCTTGTCCCACTCTCCCAGCAAACCTATGTTCCCTCTATGTTTCCCCCTACTCCACCCTACCTGTGGCCTGGGAGCAACCTCAATATTCAGGACTCAAGATGTAGTTCTAGAGAGTCCTTGCCTAGAGGTGCAGGTGGGAGGGGTTTCTGGAAACTAAGCTCAGAGAACTCGACTGAAGCTGAACTTGGATGGACAGAATACAGAGAGTCATAAAGGACATCTGAAGTCACACCGAATTTTAAATTTCATATCTAATACTTGTAGATGTTCAAGAAAACTGTTTGTGATTGGTTTTGAGGAAGGAGGCACCCCTGTGCCTTTCTTTCATTACTTAAATCTCCAACTGGACAGATTGTTTCGAATAGCTTACCAACTAAGATGGCTCCAGATACAGGGCTATGTGAAGCAAAGGGCCTCTGTAAAGTTACTGCCAAGAGCAAATAACACATGACACTTACCACAGCCATAAGTGAGGGACTGTGGGGACTAGAAGAGAGGTGGCAGCCCAGTGAGAGGCAAATGGCAGGCCACAGTGTGAGCAATATCAAAATACACAGGAAAAGTCTGTAATGACAGAACAAAGTCCTGCTCACCTCTGCACCCAGAAGTGTGGTGTGGCACCCTCCTATGACACTCTCGTCTTTAAGTCCCCACCTAAGATCCATTGTCTTTTATGCTTGCCTGTCTTCTGGTGACCCTAAGTCCCATCCAGGAGGCAGAATGAGAAGAAAAATTCACTATTGGCCTCCCCTTCTCTTTCTGGAAAAGTGGACACTCAGTTCCTTTCCTGAATACAACTCATTAGTCCAATTCTTAGCAGGCAATTATAGTTAATCCATCCTTTAAATACATGTGGGAATACTCAGCGTTGGAATTTACCCAGATTCCAAGAGGCAATATCCCCATCCAAAGAGGTCAGCCCTCCCAGCTGCCTTTAGGGACTATTGCAACAGCCCCCTAGCCAGCCCCCATGCCTCAAGTGTGGTCCCTAGCCCCTTCCTCTTCCCCACTGACACCCCAGTGATCTTCCTAAAACACAGTGTTGTTCACTTATTTAAAATCCTCTGATGGCTCACCAAGACCCAGCACTTTAACACGTCACCCCAGGCTCTCTCTGTTTTAGCCCCACTCCTTCAATAGCCACCCCAAATCCATGTCCTAAAGAGCTCTTTCTCAATTATGTCATGCTTTTTCTTGTTTCAGAGTGATTTCCCCATAAATTTCCTTCTGCAGAGAAAGTCCTTCCCAGTCTTGTTCATCTAATTCACTACTATGGCCTCTCCTTCCAGAGTGTGCTCAGCCATCACCTCTTTTGGGAACATTCCCTCCTCATATTGCCCTGAATGTCCCCAAAGATATTGTTTGCCCTGGAATCCTCCCAATTAGAAGTTGTATTTACCCTCCTACACCTAAGGGGTCTGAGGAGAGGCAGGTGTCCTCTTGTTTCCCATCTTATCTTCCAAGCTGTGTTATTTTCCTCCTTCAAAGTCCTTGCTTCTTTGAAGGGTAAGTAATTGGACTTTATCACTCACTCTTCATCTTGTCACTTACAGTTTTCCCTGTCATCTCCCCTAGTTCATCGATGACTTTAGCACTTGGCTCGCTGTCTTCCCCTCCACCACCAATCCTGTTGTTCTTGACAACTTTAACGCTCACATAAATGTTCCATCCCCAGCACCCTGGTCTCTCAATTCCTTGATCCCATCAGATTTAATGATCTTTTCCTCCATCCCACCACAGCCACCAACTGCTATGGTTACACTTCACATCTTTTCAACCAAAAACTGCGTCTTCTCTGAAATGTAAAACAGCTCTATGCCTTGATCACCTCTTTCCTTAATCTAGAACACCCACTGACTTCACTGAGCTCACTGAGACACTCAAATCATGGTTCCTTCTCCTTTCTCACCACCACCCCTCTCCACAAACACACACACTCATTCTCACCCTCCTTACCATGCAGTTCAGGTTCCTTGGTCAGCACCATATCCACTACTTAAACATGTTTACCTTCTCTGCCTCTTTTTCCCTGTGCCTCACACTAGCCTGGAAAGAACTAAGCTAGATAAACCCAACTGTCCATGTCTGAGTCTGTACCCAACCAACGCTGCTGGGAAAATCATGCCATAATCATGCTATTAAGCACAAATCTCTGTACTTCCAGTAATTCTATTTTCTTGTCTAGTCAATTCACTTTCCAAGTCTCCAAGACAACTAAGTCACATCTTCCCTACTCCCTTTAAACATCTAAAACCTCCTCACTCTCAGCAAATGCCTCCTCCCACCATTCACTTTCTTGCCATAGGGATATGGTAAAAATATGTTGTTTCTGCTCCAAGCAGAACAAACCCTTCTCTTTGCTCCAGAATTCATCTCCTCTCAGCTTTCCAAAACCGTGTGCCTGCAATTACACCCTTATCTCCCATTGTCTCTTCAACTCACCCCAGCTGGGCTTACATCATTGCTACCCACCAAAAACAACTCCTCAAGGTTGCCAATGACTTATGCCTTGCCAGAACCACTGATAAGCTTTCTTTCCACACCAATTCAATTTCTCAGGGGCAGGAAAGCTAAATGCATTATTTTCTAGGTTCTTATGAAGTTATTCTTGTCCGATCTTCCATATACCTTAAAGATTGTTCCTTCTCCTTTGCTACAATCTCCTGCTGTACCCAAACTTGGACTCTGACTGCAGCTTTCATCTCTTCCCAAAACTTTCTCCCACTGGGTGACCTCAGCCTCATAAGCAATATCATTACTTTAATCAAACCAAACCTATTCCACTAGTTCCTACATCTCCCCTGAACAACAGACAAATATTTCAAGCTACATTCACATGTTTATAAGTATTTCAAATCTAACATGGCTCCCCAAAATTTATGGATCTCTCTCTCTCTCTCTCTCTCTCCCCTCCCCTATCTCATGTGCACATGGGTGCACACGCGTGTTCATGCACACACACACACTCATCAAATCTGCTCTTCCCCAAGTTCTCATCTTTGTCAATGACACTATCATTCACACAATTGTTGAAACCAGTGGTCTTAAAATCATCCTTAATTGCTCTTTCCCTCACACTGCACATTTAATTCACCAGCAAGTTCCAGCAACATTATCTCCAAAATTCATCTCAAATTTGACTATGTCTCACTTTATTTGTCAGCAAACTCTTAGTCTAAACCACTTGGCATCACTTAACTGGTCTATGGTAAGTTCTAACTGACCCCTGTCTTGATCCCACAAAATCTATGCTTCATGCAACAGCTAGAGTGGTCTTTTATATATCTTTTTATTTTTAATAGACTTTATTTTATAAAGCAGGTAGTACAGAAAGTTCGCATGTACTACCTGTCCCCACGCATACACAGACTCCCCCATCAACATCCTTCATCATAGTGGTATATGTGTTACAATCCATGAACCAACATCAATATACTAAGATCAAAGTCTATAGCTATATTAGAGTTCATTCTTGGTACTGTACATTCTATGGATTATGATATATATATACTACTATAGTGTCATACAGAATAATCACTCCCCTAAAAATCCTGGGTTCCTTCTATTCATCCCTCTCTCTCCCAACCTCTGATCTTTTTTGCTATCTTCATGATTTTTGCCTTTTCCAGAATGTCATATAATATGTAACCTTTTCAGATCATCTCTTTTCACTTAGTAATATGAATTTAAGGATCCTCCATGTCTTTTCATGGCTTGATGGTACATTTCTTTTTAGCACTAAGTAATATTCCATTGTCTGGATGTACCTCAGTTTATTTAACCATTCATCTACTGAAGGACATCTTTGTTGCTTTCAACTTTTAGCAATTATAAGTAAAACTTCTATAAATACTTGTGTGCGAGTTTCTGTGCAGACATAAGTTTTCAGCTCATTGAGGAAAATACCAAGGAGCACAATTGCTGGATCATTCGGTAGAGTATATTCAATTTTATAAGAAACTGCCTAACTGTTGTTGTCCAAAGTGGTTGTACTGTACAGTGACTCATACCTATAATCCCAGCACTTTGGGAGGCCTAGGTGGGAGGATTGCTTGAGGCCAGGAATTCAAGAGCAGCCTAGGAAGCTTAGTAAGATTCCATCTCTACAAAAAATACTCAAAAATTAACCAGGCATGATGGTACATAACTATAGTCCCAGCTCTCTGGAGGCTGCAGTGGGAGAATGGCTTGATACCAGGAGCTTGCGGCTACCATGAGCTATGATCATCACTGCTTTCCAGCTTGAGTAACAGAGCAAGATCCTGTCTCTTAAAAAAAAAAAGTGTTTGTACCATTTTGCATTCCCACCTGCAATGAATGAGAGTTTCTGTTGCTCCATATTCTTGTCGGCATTTGTTGTTGTCAGGTTTGGCATTTGGACCATTCCAACTGGAGTGTAGTGCTATCTCAATTTTTTATAGAATGGTTTTAAAATCTTTTTTTTTTCCTTTTCTTTTTTGAGTTGGAGTCTCACTCTGTCATCCAGGCGGGAATGCAGTGGCATGCTCACAGTCATCCCAGCCTTGACCTGCTGAGCTCCAGTGATCCTTCCACCTTAGCCTTCCAAGTAGCTGGAACTACAGGCGCATGCTACCACACCCTGCTAATTTTTGTAGAGACGAGGCCTCGCCACATTGGTCTCGAACCTGCAGGCTCAGGCAATTCACTTACCTCGGCCTCGCAAAGGGCTGGGATTACAGACTGAACCACCGAGCCTGACCTAAAATCTTAATTCTTACTATGTTACTCCCATTTTTAAAGTTTTCCAGTGATTTTCTATTACAATAAAAGTAAATTCCAAACATCTTCCTATGACCTATACAAAGTCCTCTACCTGGTCATATCTATCCATGCTGTTTGTTTAGTATTTTGATATTACCCACTTCTCCAACCTCACTGTGTACCATTCTCCCATGGCCACCTTGCTCCAGCCAACTTGCCTCTTTCATTTTTAAAACATGCCAGCCTTGTCTGTGTCTTAGGGCTTTGCACTTGCCATTCCCTTTCATGTAGTGTTGCTTTTCCAGGTCTGCACTTGACTGCTGTTATCTCATGAATCAGGTCTGGCCTTAAATATTAACCTCTAATAACTTCCCTAGTTTCCCTGGGGTGGGGGAGGGAGAAGAGAGAGAGAGAGGAAGGGAGGAAGGGAAAAGTATAACACCTAAAAGAAGTAAAAGAAAATTTAGTTTTGAGGTAGAAAGCCAATATACAAATAGAAGAAGCCATAAAGAGAAGGAAGAGCTAGGCATCAATAGGAGCAGCCATTCTATATCTCTTTTGAGAAAGAGGTCTAAAGAAAAAGGACTGCACAAAGGAATAGCACAAATCTAAGGGAGCTGGCAATATCAAGAGAAATTAGCACAGGCTTTGGGGAGAGTCAGATTCCTAAGATCATGCTTGCAAGAACATTTAAAGCATCAGACCTCAATTAAACACCAGCAAACAGAATAAGTATCCAATATACACACCTTGGTCCCTTCCTAGAGCCTTAGACTAGAGATGGTCTGCCTGGGTTAGAAAGAGGTAGGCTCAGGGCCTGCTGCCTTGTGGCTCTAGCAACCATTCTAGTCTGCATCTTTAACTATGTCCAGTTAGTTCAGAAATTCAAGCAGAGAATAAAACTCGGCATCACACACCACCAGGAGCATCACAGATCCACTGTGGTCTGGAGCAAATCCAAGCCTATGCCACTTTATTTTCTACACTACTCAATCCCTTTTTTGATGTTATGAAACTCAAAGCTTACTATTTTAACATTTATGACCAAAGATAATTGGCAACTTTACATCTCTTCTGTAATGACTTTTTTCTTAAACCATGTCTGATTAAGACATTGCTTAGGTCACGGTGTCTCAAACTGTGGGTCATGAACCATTAATTTGTCATGAAATCAATTTAGATGGTTCACAACCAGTGCTATTTTTAACAAAATAGAATAAACGAGATGAGAAAATATCAAAGTGTATCATACATAGTAAGAATAAGTATTATTTCAGAAAGCATATGTTTCAGTTCTATATATAATGTACATATTTACATACATACGTGTATAATGAAACATAATATAAAATGTAGGGTCACAGCCAAAAAAGCAGAAGCTATTGCTCTAGGTTTCTCTTGGCTTTAGAATAAGCTATATAAATGTTATGAATAATGTATAAAATATATTCTAAAATAACTTCAAAATTCATGTAGAATTCATTCATCTCAATGTAGCACTGCCAAAGATAATAACCATCAAAAATAGTACACAACAGGTGTGGCAATCTGTAACATTCTATTTTAAGGTTGAAATCCAGACATTCTACTAGACCAAAAGTTAGAAGAACTAGGATCTAATTTATTCTCTTTTGCTCTGTGGCATGATTTAGCTTTAGAAATTTTCCCTTCCCTTTTCTGGCCTCAGATTCCTTACCTATAAAATGACAAATGGGTTCATTTGCTTCTGAGAAGCTCTCCATGAAAATTTTGCACGGAGTCTACAAAAGGTTGCACAAAATAATCAGACACCTCAAAATCAAACCCACCTGACTTCAAATCCCAGTTCTGTCACTCACAGATGAGTAGCGCTGCCAGTGTACTTGATCATAAATTGGGAATTATGATATGTTCCCACACCCCCAGGTCAGTGGTCAGGATTAGAGACTTTCTTACAAAGCTGCTAGCATAGGACAAGAACTCCACAAAAGTTCCTTTTATCATGCCCTGTTTTGCTTCTCTCTTGCCTTATCTGTGTGCCTATACCCACTGCCCAGCACTATTGTATTCGACACCCCTCTAGCCTCACCCTATAGTGTTCTTTCCCTCTCTCCTGGCTGGCATTTCTCACAAATGCCCAACAGCAAGATTCCCAGTACCCATGACGATGGTCTCTTCTCCATCTCAGAAACATGCCCTCTTGGTTTGCAGGCCTGGGCCGCCTATAAATCAGCCCTCCTCGCTTTCCTCAACCCATTTTCTGTTCATGTCAATTCTATTTCACAGGTTTTCCATCCCTATGGGTGCCAGAGCCAAGGTCTAAACTCAAGGTCAGCCCTAAGTTCATCAAAGAAAATCACTCTTCACCTATCAGATAAATGCCACCCCAGTGACTTCCCTCCTATCAGAACATAGAATAGTATGCTTTCTACATATTCCCCCCAAAAGTAGATATAAATGTTAGAAATATAAGTATCAAATGCACAGAAAGTCAACTACATAAATTGTGGAATATAGCCTAAGGCTTCATGTTTTGTCTATGACATTCTAAAAATAACACAATTTTCATTAAAATAGAAAAGAGAAATGCTGAGTACTTTATTCAGACCACTAATAGTAAAGGACATGGTCACCATACACATATAATTGGGACTACATGAACATTTTGATTCTTCTATGCCTGTATTTCTGTCCCAATCATACCCCTGAACCCATGACTCTGAGACATCCATCTCAAGGAGAGAATACTGTGAGTTGTAAAGGGCCTAGTAAACTTGGATCCTACTGTTCCTAGGCAACCCTGGCTGCTGACCATTGCTCCCCCCGACTCTTTTCCCCAGGTTACCTAAGTTTTCCCAGGGCCCTCTAAGCCAGCTCTTTCCAGTACAGCTGCTGACAAGATAGAAGTCCTTATGGAAAAAGGCCCCACGATCACTCATAACTGGGACATCACCACTGAGTCTTCTCAGTTTCATGCCATGTGCAGTTGATCTGATTCTGCCTGGATCCTAGGCCTGCTGGCTTTCTGAAGGCTCACTGTGTCCTTCTAACCTGCAGAGTGTGGGATGCCGTAGCCAGAAGTTGCAAGAAAGGATAGGTCCTATTAATCCAGGCTCTTTCCCAATAAAGAGAGTCTTGGATTTCTTTCTGGTGTGCCATGGTCCCCACAAGCTGCTCCCTTCCTTTGGCCATAACTTCTCCTGGTTTCAGTCCCATTGGTGCACTGTGCCCTCCATAAAGCAAGGGCCCAAAGAGGGTGTAGCCCAGGGAGCTACTGCTGGAAGACCAAATCCCCAAGCTGCAAGTGGGGACAATGGCCAGACATGAGGCCTGGGCTGGGAGGTACATCAGGGAGGGTTCAGGCAGCAAAGGGTACCTAACACAAACTAGTTCTACCTCTAAATTCTACCTTTTTGAAGCTCTGTCTCAGAATCTATGCTCTAGGAGGGATGACAAGATAAAGAGAGACCTGGAACATAGCAAAGAAATTAAGCATCCACAGCTGCTATGCTCTTCAGGCTGATCACAAAATCTCAAGAAGAAGCTCAGAGACAAAGAGGATGCCCAGTGCTAGGGACACGTGCACATGTCCCAGCTGAGCAGTCAGCCAGCCTCTGAGAGTCCCCCTCCCGTACTGGACAGCACTCCACGAGGAGGCTGGTCCTTACAATGAGCTGAAATTGGCCACACCATAATGTCTACCTATTGGTTCCAGATCTGCCCACTGATGAGCCACACAGAAGAGGTCACAAGAGGGTCACTCAAATACTGAAGACACTTAGTCTGCCAACCCAGGTTTCCCCATGCGGTACCCACCTGAAATCCTCTACTTAGTCTTTGTCTGCTATGACTTCAGAAGAATTCACAATTCTGGTTCACTGGGGAGTTCCAGATGGTCAAAGACCTTCCTGCTGACCTCATCCTCTCCCAGCACCAAGGTTTGCTGTCAGCCTCTACTCCTCCCCCTCAAAGTAAAGTATTTGGTCCACTGAATTATTGAAAGGATATATTGCAGTGATTTTTTTTTTCCTGAAAAGAAAATTAATGCTTACATTTTGTTAAATAAGTATACATTTACTCTCAAACACACCGCCATTGCAAAGTGCTAGATTTAAAAAAAAAAAAAAAGTTAACTTCCTTGCCTGTTCCTAGAAAAGGCACATCAGGAGAGAGAAAAAAAGAAATTATGTTAAAAGCCAAACAAATGTTTGGGGCTGTTTTATTCTCACTCACACCCAAGCACTGTCGCTGATGGATGAGGGTTGCAGGAACTCCCCTGGCTGGGGTCAGTCTTCATTCAAACAGTCTCTGCCGCCAAAGCTCTCTCCTTACAGTGAAAAAGATAAATGACACTCTGTCCCTAACCCCAGATGACACTACCTAAGTACCACCAAAGACAGGCAGGGGACACAAGCTTTGCCTCCAAGGAAAGATACACCATAGCAAAGAATCCTCCTCTGGGTTCATGTCCCCTGTGGTATGTGGCTGAGAGGGAAAATGCCATTTCTGTTATGGCGGTCCAAGACAGGGGACACATGGTGCGGTAGAAAAGAAGGGCAGGAGCTGCCCTTCGGGCTGAATATTGTTCATTGTCCTGAGGCAAAGTCTGGATGGATTTGGCAGCTACCAGCCTGCTAGTCTGTAGGGCTTGGTAAGATGGATGGGTACCTGAGAAGCATAATTTCAATCAAAACAACGGACTTGACATTCACTCCACCTGGACAACTGTATCAACAGCTCTGGTCATCTGAAATGGTACCATGGTAGCAAGAACCCAGGAGTAGCTGCTGGAGCCAGAGTTACCACTCCCAGGCCCTTCAATGAGTGTGAGCAATCGTTCAATTTATAAGTGGGGAGTCCACAGTCCACAATGCAGTTAGCTGAAGTGACACTTTTTCTGCAAAGGCAGAGAAAAGAAGTGAGAAACTGAAGCTGAAGGCTGACCTGAGAACAGCCTGATTCCCAGGCCCATGTCTGGGAATTTTCTCTTTCCAAATATGAAGGAAATAAAAATAGGTAGGCAGGAGGGCCAAACTATGTTTGCAAAAACCAAGTCTGGTTTTGAAACGCCTGCTCCCACCATCTCAAGGCTAAGAATAATGGAAGAAGTTGGGAATTCTGGCATGGTCCCAGGGTGTGAGTGCTCTTGGATCCGAGAGCACATGGATGTCCATGCCCACACCGAACCCTCTGGAGCTAGTCAAAGTGTCAGGCGCCTTTACAGAAATGAACGAGCAGCTGATTAAGAAAGGCGACTGCTGACAAGTAGGAATTGCCCTATAAAACATTTCAAGGTGTCAGCATGGAAACACACTCCACAGCCACTCAGTAGGGAGGGCAGAGTTTCCCCCATGCTGTGATGCTCCAGCAGCAGCCCAGGCCAGGGCAGGCAGCTTCCATCCATCAGGGCCTTGGGACAGGACCACTGGGCAGTTCAACAACAAGCGAGCAAGAACAAGTGGTGTTCAACTTACTGCTTCAACTAAACTACTTTAGGTATCTGTACTTTCCTCTAATACCTTGACTGAATCGTACCCCCAAAATTCATATGTAGAAATTCTAACCCCAAGCACCTCAGGATGGGACTGCAGTTGAAGACAAAGGTAATTAAGTTGAAATGAAGTCATTAGAGTGGACCTTAATCCAATATGATTGGTGTCCTTATAGGAAGAGAAAACTAGGATACAGACACACACAAAGGAAAGACCATGTAAGGATATAGACCATGTGAAGACAGCTATCTATGAGCCAGAAAGAAAGAGCTCAGAAATAGCCAATTGTACCAACACTTTGATCCTGGAATTCTAGACTCTGAATTGTGAGATAATAGATTTTTGTTGTTCAGGCCACCCAGTCTGTGCTAGTTTGTCATGGCAACTCTAGCAGACTATTGTACTTCCGCTCTGCTTGTTCTGTGTGTTTGATAAAGATGGACTGATGTTTCCATTTGCAATAAGTAAGCAGAGGAAAGTGAGAGCTGTCTTCACATACCTAAAGCACAACATCACAGACGAGGCCAATAGGTTCTCTGGAACTCATGATACTGAGTGAAGGGCCAGGCATTAAGATGAGCTCTTTACTCTCATTATTTCCTGTAGCCCCACAACTCCAAGAGGTAGCCACGATTATCCCTATTTTGCAGAAGAGGAAAAGTGGGACTTAGTGGTGGCAGGTCTCTTGACAAGAATGTAATCTGATAAATGGCAGAAGTGAGATTAAAATCCAGGTTTGTCTGATTTCAAGCTTGTGTCTCTTCCTCCAAATAGAAGCAACAGTATAATTTCAAGGAAGAAAGTGTCTCCTCTAATGGTCAAGCTGTCAAACAACAAAAATAGATACTGCTCACGGCAGAGAGTTCATGACTAGAGGCATCCAGGCAGGAGCTGAAAGCACAGGGATTTGGTGGGCCAGGGTGTGCAATCACATGCCTGCTTCAACTCAACATGGTTAGGGCATGCTCTTCATCCTTTACATCTCCCCAACTAACTCTTCCTTCCTCCTTTCTTTCTCTCTCTCTCTCGTTCTCTCTCTCTCTGTCTCTCTCTCTCTTCTCCCCTCCACCCTCCCTCTCTCTCTCTGTCTCTCTCTCTTCTCCCCTCTACCCTCCCTCTCTCTTTCTGTCTCTCTTTCTTTCTCCCTTTCTCTCTCTCTCGCTCCCCTCCCCCCACTCACTCTCTCCTCTTGAAAGGAAATTATCTGAATTGCTGAGGGGTGTGATTTGAAAGTGCACCCTCAAATGCTTCTAGTCCTTGATTCTGGGAAGTGTCCTTTTGAAAACTCTTGTAGAAGGGAGTTGGGTTAGGATGTTCCCAAAGATTCCTCTAAGCCTGAAGTCTACAGCTCTTGAATATCAGTGGAGCTTCAAAAGTACACACAGCACTGCAGCATGGTGCCTCCAGAACATTCCCCAGAGCCAAGGTCAGGGTAGCCACAATGGATGTTCAATGAACTTAACCTCTTTTTGCACAAACACAGAAGTCTGGCTAGAGAGAGCAGCAGAGTGCCCAGGAATGGCCTTGGCAGGTCAAGACTAAGGCCCCACGGGGCTGGACTAAAATTTGCTATGTTTATTCTTGCTTGTCTGACAGATCAACACCACCCCCAATCTGTCCCAGTTGAAGCAGGACAAGCAGTTCTGCCATCATGAACCTTCCAAGGAGCTGATGACAAGGCCAGGCTGATGGCACAGGGCTCTGCACCACTCCAGTCACAGCTGGGGTCACTTAGGCCCCCACATAATCCCAGCTCTGTCCTGAGGCAGAAGAAGGAAGGAAGGAAGGGAGGGAGGGAGGGAGGGAGGAAGGAAGGGAGGGAAGAAGAGAGAGAGGAAAGAGGAAGGAAGGGAGGGAGGGAAGAAGTGAGGAAGGAGGGAGGGAGGATGGAAGGAAGGACGGCGAAAAAAGGAGGAAGGAAGAAAAAAGGAAAAAAGGAAGGAAGAGGAGGAAGGAAGGAAGGAGGGAGAGAGGGAGAGAGGGAAGGAAAGAAGGAGGGAAGGAAAGAAGGAAGACAAAAGGAAAGAGGGAGGGAGGAAGGAAAGAAAGGAGAGGAAGGGCTCCTAGCCAGCAACACACAAGCTCAGTCCTCAGCAGTTGAGCTACTTGTTTAATTCTGACCTGGTGCCTGGTGCTAGTAACTGCACTTAGTCCTTGATCCAAAACCCCTTGGTTATTCTGTTTTCCTCTAAGCCTAGGACCCTTTGTCCTCTTCACTCTTCTCTAATGCTCTCTCCAGGAAGAAGAGGCCGGGGTCTAAACAACAAAAGTTCCAGGGAACTTCACTAGAGGTTTCAGCTGTCACTTCTGCAGGGAAGCATGTTCTGACCCCAGCCAATGCTGGTTAGAAGCTATTCTGCTGTGCTCCTAAATCCCCTGAGATGATACAGATGTTGTGTTGTTTTAAAATTATCTGTTGGCTTGCCCTCTGCCCTGCTAGAATATATAAGCACCTTGAGGATAGGAACTGTGTCTTCTTTACCACTGTATTTCTAATGCTTGCCATGGGATAGAAACTCAAACTTTATTTGTAAATAAATGTGTGAAGGCATAGAAGAACATTTTAAGGGACACTAAGGTCTCTCCACCCAAGCCAAAATCATATCATTAGGTTCTACTTTGGGGGGTCATTCCAGAGGCCTCTGGGAAAGTCCAGGAGGATCTTGGTGCATGGGGGTTGCAGAAAGATTTGTCCGTGGAGTCAAATGATGTTCTGGCACATAGAGAGGAGAGAACTAAGCAGCTTTGCTGTCTCCTGCCTGGCAGGGGTAAGTTAGCAGCTAGCAGGTACCTCATGAGAGAGAGAGAGAAGTAGAGTAAGACCAGGAAGGGAAAGAGGCAGAGATAAGTCAGGTAAGCTCAGAAGGTAGTGAGAAGCCACAAAACCGAAACTCTCCAGCAGCCAAATCCCTTAGGACCCTGATCTCAAGTGCCCCTCGTCCTCTACATGAAGCTCCTGGGAGCACAAATGAATCCTAATTAAGAATGTTCATGAGTTGCCACAGCCCACCCAGCCAGGACCCACAGCCCCAAAGATGAGAAAATAAATTATGGAGTCTTGGCCTTATCTGTCTCTCTCAGGAAGCTCCCAATCACACTGTACAAGCGTCTAAACTCCACAAGGGGGACCTGGTGAGGTGAACATGTAGCATTTTGGGGACTCAGAGAACCCTGAGGCTTGGGGTCCAGAGGAGACTCCTGGAAGAAGGACCTGGGTCTGGACTTTGGTCAATGGACAGGATTTGGGGGTCAGGGATGCCAAGTGGGGTTGTAAACCTGACAGGTATGGAGTGCTCAGAGAGTTGAGAAAGCAGATGGGGTGGGGAGAGGCAACAAGATGCCAGGAATGGGGGTGGGGTGGGTGCCTGGAGAGGCCCTGAAAAGCTTAGATGCTTGCTGAACTGGCAGCAAGGTGGGGTGATTGGACACTAAAACTTTTCTAGACCCAAGGCACTCATCCAATGATGGAACTCATGCCCACCAGAGAGCACCCTGTGAACTGTTAGACTTCTGGTACTTGATTTCATTAGTCCCATCTCCTAACCATGCTAAGGGCACCATAGCAAAGTCTGAATCAAGTTGGCTTGACCTGGCTGAAGGCATACTCACCGCCTCTCTCCCAGGGATAGTCATGGGGACAGTAGGCTCTGGAAGGCAGGCTAGGCTGAACCAGAGCCGGCCAACCAGCTCAGCAAATTTCCATCTTCATCAAAGAGCCTCTCTAGGAGAGGCATTGTCTGCAGACTATTTAACAACAGTAAAACAAACTGGCAGTATGTCTTCTCTTTCTTATCACTTTGCTCCCAACAATATCAGGGATAAATATTCCTCTCTACCATAATGTTCCCACCCTCACACCAGCCCTGGTACCTACGTATATACGTTCACATGAAAGGTTAAAATGACCCAGATTCAGGTCTCACCATCTCCCATCAGGCCTGGGAAATTCTATCCACTCAATGTCCCACCTCCTTCCAATGAAACCCTCCAGGCTGCAGCTGCCACAGGGTCCTCCAACCTCACATGTGACCATGTCATGCTCCCTCCCCGCCAGGGCATGTGATTCCTTTTAACTACTAATCTACGCACTTCTCCTAGTTCACACAGCCAGAGTCTTCCTCAGTTGTCTTTGCCTATGAGGATGCCCTCCCACCT
Source organism: Carlito syrichta (assembly GCF_000164805.1). NCBI lineage: Eukaryota > Metazoa > Chordata > Mammalia > Primates > Tarsiidae > Carlito > Carlito syrichta. The sequence continues at coordinate 21,167 of NW_007212974.1, forward strand.
TCCCACTGAGATTGGAGATAACTAGAGGCAAAGCCTAACTCCTTTCCTTGTGGAAATCCCTCACCACGGCTTCCAGCATAAGCCCAGCACCCTGCAGTTACACTTGGGTTGAGCTTTGACATCTGGATTGTTAGAGACCCGGGAAAATCTTAATTAATGAATGAGTTTCTTGACTTATACCCTCTTGGAAAGAAACATCTCTACACTTCTTTCCACTCCTGCCTCCACCAAAGTAATCTTGCTATGCTGTGGTGATCTTGGCCAAGGAAGGCCCTGGAAACAGTATTACTACCATGAAAAAACCCACTACATCTGCAAGACCAGCGACAGCCTTGGATGCCTGACACCAAAACTGGCTACACAATTTGGGGGTCCAGGTGCAAAATGAAAAAAGCAGGAAAAGAAATGTGCTATTAAAAGTACTAAAATATAAAGCTTTTTAGTTTTTTTCTGCAGTATTTCTTGGCCTGTTACAGTGTGTGCTTTTTAAATAAACTTTATTTTTTAGGACAACTTAGACTACAGAAAAATCATGAAGATAGAAGAGAGCTCCCATATACTCCTCTCCCTGTTCCCCTTATTATTAACATCTGACATCAGTATGGTACATTTATTACAATTAATGAGCCAATAATGACATATTTTTCTTAAAGTTTATACTTTATTCAGACATCCTTAGATTTTATATAATACCTTTTTCAGAATCCCACCCAAGATATACATTACATTCACTCAACACATCTTCTTAGGCTTCTCTTGCTGTGACAGTTTCTCAGACTTTCTTTGTTTTTGATGACCTTGACAGTTTTAGAAGTGTAGGTCAGGTATTTGGTAAAATGTCCCTCTATTGAGATTTGTTTGGCTTTTTATTATGATTAGACTGAGGTTGGTTATGAGTTATTGGAAGGAAGACCACAGAAGTAAAAGTCTCACTTTCATTACATCTTATCGAAGGTACATGACTTATCACTGTTGACGCTGACTTTGATCACTTGGCTAAGGTCAGGCTAGCTAGATTTCTCCAGCTGTGAAGTTCCTCTATTTTCCCCCTCTCTATATTTTACTCTCTGGAATTCACTATGCATGGCCCACATTTGAGGAAGATAAAGTTATATTCTACATCCTTGAGGGTAGAATATCTACATAAAATACTTGGAATTCTTCTGCACAGGAGATTTATCTATTCTACTCCATCTATTTTTGCATTCAATCTTTTATTTTAATTTAGTTTCATAATATTTATTTTATACTTTGGGTTATATATCCTACTTTATATTGCTACTATATAGTCATAATTACTATTTTATTTTCTTGCTGAAATTTTTCCAACTTTGGCCTTTGAAAGCTCTTTTGGTGATCTACTGCACTCCTATGACATACCCTCATCACTAAGGTTGGTTGACTGGTCGGTTAGTTGGTTGGCTGACTGGCTGGCTGGCTGGCTGACTGGCTGGCTGGCTGGCTGGCTTTGAGCACTTTCTTATTTTATAGCGCTACAAGATGCTTCAGGTTCATCTTATATTTTTCTTACGCCAGTCCCAGAATCAGCCCATGGTTCCTTTTACTAGAGAAAGGTTCTAGAAACCAATATCTGGATGCTATATGTGCTCATTGCTTCTAGGCTCCCTTTGTCAATAGAGCAAGTAAATACATGTGCATATACTAACCTGTGTATCTACACATATCTATAAACTTCAATGCAAATCCATGTGTATCTATATTAAGATGAGTTTATGCCAATGTCTCCAATTCTAAACTCTTACAACACAGCTCCTTCTGGCTCTAACAGTAAGAAACCAGGCTCCTGTCATCGATTTACCTAATTGTTCAATTCCAGGATCCACATGCATGTATAGCAGTATCAGATTTACTCTACCCCTGTGATGGTGGGTTTTTTTATTTGCTATGTAATGTCATGCTCCCTCAAGTACAGGGTACTTGCAAGGCAAATGCAGGCCTTTATAGGTACCCACAGGCCCCAACTTGTGACTCACTGTGCATGCAGCTCACCAACTGCTGGGGCCCCTTCCTATCAGCCGCTGAACATTCACAACATGCCCAGCAAGGAACAAGGAAGTCAAAGCAGTCATCTTTCCTTCCCATGAGTCCACCACCTCAACTCACATCAGACTAGCAGTATCCTGGGGGTATTACAACCTCTGCATTAGAATAAACCAGGTAAGCGAAAGGCTCCCATTAGCCCGGGCTGCAAGCACATGTGACCATGTCATTGCCCCATCGATCTTGACTTACAAAATGCAGGTGCAAAATAAAATTCTTAAAGATCTCAAGTCAATGGATTTAGCATATATATGTCAAGCACAGTGGCCCCCTGAGCATTGAGCCCCTGTATGAATTCACTGGCCCTGCACTCATGAAACCAGCCCTACCTGGCACTCACATGACCCAGGGAAACCCCTCTCTTCCCTCTTCCATCTGCACATTGCCCTTACAAAGCCCAATCAGTCCATCCTGCCATGTGTCACATTCTGGTCTTTTTCTACATTGATGTCACCAGACAGTACCCCTAGCCTCTAAATTTCATTTTATATGGACATAAATGTTTATATCTACCCACAAGACAGAACATAGTTCAATGAAACCAAAAGAAATTTTTATAAACTAGAAAATATATCAGTCTTTTTTTTTTAGATTGGAAAATAAATTTTATTTAGAAAGCAAATTGGAGAGAGAGTGAGGGAGAAGTTCACCTCCCCAAAGTAGGGAAAGGGACCAAATCTAAGAAAACCATGGTGGCCACAGCTCAAAGAACTACATGGACACACCAGAGCTTAGCAAAGCAATAGCTTGGTCATAGAGTTTTCTCATAGCTGGAGCCAGTGAGATAGGAGGCTGGGGTCCCTGCAATTCTACTCAGTAAAAATAATTTAATGAAGGATTAAAGAAATAATCCAATAGCAGATTTTTTAAAAGCTCTTTATTTTAGCAGCCTAAGAGATACTCTCCTGCCTCCTGGCTCCCTCAGCCTCAGTAGGTTGAGAGGTGGTGCACTCAGATAGGATACTGGACCATGAGATCTAGACACGGGGATTGAAATACTATTTCCCTACCTATGTGACCTCCACAAGTAACTTTGTCTCTGCACCTCAGTTGGCTCCTCATCTGTAAAATGGGGAGATCCTGATGCTCTCTTTCATGGAGTTGCTGTGAGTATTCATTGGAAATGAAGTCTATGGCTAGCATAGCAGCCTAACCATGAGAGAGTTCAGTCAATGGTAGCTACACTGTTACTGAGTGCCTATCCCTCTGAGGCCTGGATCTAAATTCCAAGGAAACCAGAGAGAAAAATGACTCCTTCTCTAAGACACAAGGGTCAGCTTGGACAAGCCCTGAGTCCCTTGTGCCAAAAAAGATTTTCAGGCGAAAATTTCTTTTGTAACATCTATATTGAACAAAGGTTATTTCCAAATATTCACCTCATAAATGAACTGTCCAAGGACATCTAATTGAAGCCACTAAGGTCTGCAGCTTTTTCTGCCTACAGAAAAGGCTCAGCAGATGCATATTGACCTCCCAGGGGCTCACAGATTACCACCAGAGTCAGTGTCTGGGTTCAGTGGCCCTGGGACAGTAGTTATAGAGTACACTGCCTATGATCCCACAAATAAGGTCTCATGGTCTTATCTCTCTCTACTGCTTCTTTTTAGCCCCCTGAAAAGCCTGGCCCTGAGAGCAGTTACTTCCTGGCCCAGGAAAGGTGCCAAGGTGGGTTCAGGTATCATTTTTAGACCTGTGCACCTGCCCACACTTTCTGAGACTGAACAGTTGCCCTAGTCCAGTTCACCAAGAGGGCACCTGGAGCCTGGCCCTTTCCAGGAGGAATCTCTTCCCATAGAGAGGGACAAGGATCCCCTTACTTGTTGTTTCTTTCTGCCATACAATTAGGTAGCTCTAGAATCAGGAAACTCACCTGCTGGCAGGACTGACCAGCAAAAGAGCTGAAGTGTGGCCACCTTGGTGTGACTTCATCATGGCCCAGCTCATGGGAATCTTCACTCAGGTGGTTGTGGCTCTGGAAACAGGTTGGTTCACAGAGGCCAGTACATGTCCAGCTCCAGCTGGCTACACACATACAGCCTCACTGTATGTCCACTGTATGCCAGAGCTGCAGGTGGATGCTCTGGCACACTAAGCACTTAAACATGTATTGTCTCATTTAATACTCACTATTGAACTATGAAACCATTATTGTTACCATACTCATTTTATAGATGAGGAAACTGAAGCAGAGACCAATTACAAAGCTTGTCTAAGGTCACAGGCTGTTAGTTGGTGCTCTGCAAAGCAGATGTCAAGACAAGTCAGAAATACAAGAGATTCATTGCAATAGCACTTCTGAAATATAATGGGGAGAGGGAGCAGGAGCAGTATGAGGGCCTTCAAAGGACAGCTCAGGGCTGACACTTGCAAAAGGGGAGTAGGAGGAAGGAAGCTTAGGTAGTAGAGCCTCAGACCTTGGTGCATATCTGAAAAAAATCTCGGCAGCCCAACTGATAGCTCCAGTGCAAAGATTGCCTGCAGGGGGTACCACCTGGGGCTGAAATAGCCAGGAAACATCTGTACCACCACTGTGCTCAGCCATTGGCTGAAAGAAGTCCCAAATGAGAACAAGTGTGACTCAAACACTGCAGAGGGTCCCAAAGATGCTGCAGCTGGAGACTATCAGTTGACTGCCCTCCTTAAAGCTTCTTGACAAGTTCTGTCCTGAAAGAAGATCTGAGCTTCCCTCCAAGTGTACCACATAGAGAAGCTGAAGCTAAAACCAGGACTTTGGCTGACTTCAGAACCCACATTCTTGTCCATTACACTGAACAGAAAAATGTGTAAGTCATTAGGTCTCTGCTCTCTGCATAACTTACCAGTTATGAGCTCTATTTGCAATGTCTAGGTGACATTGCAAAAAGAACAAGCTCTATGAAGCCCCAATGTGTGCTCATCCCCCGTATAAAGAGAAAATCTGACCCTGCCTACAGGAGGTCCCAGGCTGGTGAGGGACACAGGACTGACAAAAATAGGTGCCAAGATGAACCAATCACAGTTCTTGCCCTCAGAAAAGTTGCCTTCTAGATGGAACCAATAATCAGAGAACTACAAAAGAGTGAAAGAAATGTAAGCTAAGAGAAGGCACAAGGAGGGAAGAACCCCAACCCGGTGTTGACAGTCATATAAGGCTTTCTGGAGGAAGGGGATTCTTAATGTGCTCCTGGGAGATGAGTAGGTATTCACTAGGATGAAGAGGGACAGCTGTTGGATAAGAGCATGTGTATGTTTCCCAGTGGGAAGGAGTAGGGGTGAGGAGGGAAGGAGAGAGAGCAGAAATAGTACTTCTGACAGAAGGAACAGCACCAGCAGCGGCCTATGAAGCAAGAGAAAATACAGTATTTTTCATGGAGCCACCAGCTGCTCTGGAAGGCTGTGAGGAAGCCGGCCTGGATGGAGAGCAGCCTTGCTTGCCCTACCAAGGCATCTGTCCTGAGGACAGCAGAGGAAAATGCTGTAATTTAGTGCTAAGTTATATGGGACAGATGCTAACTGTAGGGAGAGAGACCACTGAGGACATGGCAATTAAAGAAGGCATTGAGGCTAGGAAGACTTGAAAGATCATCAGCAAAAAATGCGTCTCATCATGAGGACTGATGGAGCCCACATTAAGGTTCCCACAGTTAGAATCCTCCAGAGCTAGATCTGGATTTAATCAGAAGGTGATATGGGAAACTGGGAACTCGATATTCTTCTATTCCCACATTTCCACCCTCCAGAGTGAAGTTTCTGAAGCATATTTGACCTTTCTGACCATATTGTTAATACCACTGTTAGCAAAATTCAACTACCTGTTTAATGTCCACTTTCACTTTCCTAATTAAACCTACTCACAGGGTAGTCTCCTTCCAACCCAAATTGCTGCTCTTAAAAAGAATTTTAGGGTTTAAATTAGCCATAGCCCAATTCCATCTCAAGATTATAGACAACCAAGATTCCCCTGGGATCTCTATATCAACAGTTCTTTTTATGTATTGCTATGTAAAGAAGTCATCCCAAAGTTTGAGGCTAAAACAGCAATCATTTTTATTATCATTTCTTAGAGTTTTGAGGATTGACTGGGCTCAGCTGGTGGTTTTCTCATGCAGTTGTCGTAAGACAGAACTGGAGATCAAAAGGTTCCTCACTCAGATGTCTGACACTTGATGCTACAGCTAACACACCTGCATGTAGCTTTTTCCCATGGCCTGGACTTCCCTGAGGTAAGTCTCCTAAAAGAAGGAGACCAAGTCCAAAGCCATGTCAACTTTTAGGGCCTTGCCTTGGAAGCCTGGAGTGTTGCTTCACCACATTCTATGGGCTGAAGCAATGACAAAGGCCTACCAGGTTCAAGATGAGGGGACAGAGATTCTATCTCTTAACAGTGAACTGGCAAGGTGACATTGCAAAAAGAACATTTGAGTTGGAAGATACTGTTGTGACGTCTGTTGAAAAGACACTCTGCCACAGCCACAATACCTCTCCCACATCATACTCCAACACCATTCACATCCTTCCACATGAAAAATGTCCCCATGCTGCTCCCAAGATCCTCAGGTCTCGTCCTATTATGACACTAGCTTGACAACCAGGATCTTTTCGTCTAAATCAGATCTAGACCTATGAGGCTCTCACAGGTATAGTTCTTCTTCCATGGAACCTCTGTGTAAAGACCCATGAATGAGAATGACATGTTTTCTGTACCCTACCCACCCAACACACGAAGATGGAACAGATGCAAGATGGCTGCTCTACAGACTCCTGTTTAAAAGGGGAGAACAGAAGGTCCCCGGCAGTAATAGAATCATAATAATCTCTCAGTAGCTTCCTTCCTACATGTGCAATTAATCTGAAAGGCAAACACTTGCATTTATTCTTATAAATTTTCACATTCTCATTCTAACTCAAACTTTATCCTAGGGAGTGGTAAATGGGGAGAAAAATGAGCCCAAGTGAGGGAACCAGGGCACCACTGTGGTCCCCCATTGTGGGTGATCTGCTCCATGTAGTCATGGAGTGCTATCAGTTGGAGTATCCTTATCATCACATCTTCTTTGGCTCTGTTTGCTGGCAACTGGCATTGGTCTGGCGATGGCAAATGACCCACATAGTTCCAGTGTTATGACTTCTCTGCATTAACTGCATGTAGAAGTCTCTTTTGATCCAGTGTTTGTGCCAAGCAGGAAGCATGTGAGTCGAAGCCTGTCAGCAGCCATTTCTCCAGTCTGAGAACAGAACTTTCTGCAGAATAAGGCCAGCAGCAGAGAGGGAACAGAGCCAAAGATTTGAGTAAACAGAGCCCCAATGACATCATTTGAGCCAGGACTCTACCTCGGTCTTTAGTCCAATAATAAAGATCTTACTTTGTTTAAGATGGTCTGGGTTGAATTTTTATCACTTGGGTTTGAAAGTATCCTAATACAATCCTACTTTTCACCCTAAGCACTTTGTTTCATCACTCTCCACCCTGCTTTAGGAAGAAGGACCCCTGAAGTAAATAAGCCCATCTTCTTGTCCTGGGACATCCCCAAGTGAAAAAAAAAGACTACTCTCTTCTCTCTCTTCTTCCTTGGTCCTCTAGTCCTTCCAAACTCTGGAGACAGTTGGAAAGTAACTGTCTCTTACTCTAACTCAAGCCTGGCCCTGCACCTTCAACTCCTACTTCCTGATACCATATAGTGAACAATTACCAAAGTGGACACACATTTCAGATGGAAGTGCCAGGATGGTCTCATAAGATAGCAGCATGCTTGGAGCAGACCACTGTGGATGTTGTCCTGACCAGGACCTGCTACTTTCCCAAGGAAGGTCCCGCCTGTCAACCTCTCTCATATGACTTGGAAGCTGCTAGTGTCAATATGCTAGTAGGAAATGCCTTTTTGATTACTGCAGAGTCCTTCCTGATTGCAAAGATTAGATCAACCTCAGCCTGTAGGGCCTCCCCTCCCAAGATACCTGGGACTGCATTTGAAAGCAGTTAGCAACTCTGAGCACCAGCCCATAGTCATTGCTTGGCCAGATTACACACATGCTATGTCTGGGTAGAACCTAGAGACTCAGATAGCAGGGATATGAGAAGGGAAGATGTTAAGCACAATGGGGTGAAGGGAAGAAGGAAGGTCAAAGGTACAAGATGCACAGAAAAGGCTGAATCTGTAAGTTGCTGCCATCTACAAGGTACCCACTGAAAAACATGCCATCTGATATCCACCAAACTCCATGGTTCTCCCATTCTGGTTGAATCCAGAGCAACCTACCTCAAAGCATGATCCATGTGAGGAGGCTGATCATCTTCAACATTCTTGCAGCCCCTAAACATATATCATTCATTTGTACGGGCACTCCAATGGGCCACAGGCTACAGCACAGCTGAAATTCACTGTGGCCACACCTCCTCCAAGCATGTGGCTATAACTCCATCCCTTTCCATTCTACCCAGGAAAACTACTGTGCACTTCAGTTCATTAACCATCATTATAAACAACCCACCTGTGACTCAGTCCACAACAGTGTCAGATGCCCAACATGGCAGACATCACCATCTGAGTCACTGACTCAACCAGCTGATGGCACAGGCCTATGTCAAACTCAGTTGATAGCTTGTAGATGCCACATGTTTATTCCAGTAAGATATTCCCTCTGGTGTGGCTTCAAAGCCTCTTCAACATCACTCCCCTGGGTGATAGGTCTCTAGCCTTTTAAGTTGAATTGTAGAACCCCGTATATTTAAAGCCTGTCATCGGACAGTGCCCAGTGGGTGGGGTTGGCTACTATCATGACCCCTTTTAGATGATTCATTCATTTGAGTACTCACTGTGTACCAGACACAGTTCTGATGGTGAATAGAACAAAGGTCTTTGTCCTCAGAAAGCTTATATTCTAATGGAGAGAAAAAGATGTTTAAAAATTAAGTATAATAAATATGTAGTATAGCTTACATAATATGTTAAACAATAAATACTATGGACAAAAAAAATGAGAGTAAAGGGTAGGGTAAGGGGATCGTGTGCATTAGGGTGAGGGAGGGCAGTTACAAAATTAAACAGGGTAACCAGGGTCTACCTCAGTGAAAATGTAAGATTTGAGCAAAACTGGAAGAAAGTGGGAGGGCATGCCAACTGGATGGGGGGGACATTAGTCCAGGCAAAGGGAATATCCAGAGCACAGGCCCAATGGTAGAGCAGAAGGAGGAACAGCAAGGAGTCCATGGTGACAGGAACAAAGTGAGCAAGGAAGAGGTCAGTAGACAGGAGAATGGAGATGAACAAATGGTGCCAACCAGAGGGAAGATTTGCCCCCTAAGGCCAGAGGGGCAGGACGCTCCTATGAACTGACCTGAACACAGGTCGCTTACCTTGAGCCCCAGGTGCTTCCAAAGCAGATTAGAGGCAGACAGACCTTCTGTTCCCAGTAGCCCTTCAGTCCCACCACCAGGTCAGCAGACCCAGGATCCAGCCACTGCCCAGCAGAAGGGCATCCCCCAGAGGCTACTTACACCCTCTGGTCTGCCACAGAAGCCTCACCCCTGCACCTGCCTGATCCCCACTGGTAGGAGGGCCAGAAACTATAAATAATTGAATTCCAAAACTCACCAATAATCAGAGGGGCTCTCCTTTTCTTCAAAAGTCCAAAAACCTCAGATTACAAATCCAAGCTCCTGGGATCTCCCAATCAAAAACTGGCACCCAAGAGGCAGGGGCAAGCCAGGCCCAGGACGTGGAGTTCTCACCTCCCACACTGCCAGGGCCCAGCGGCCATCTGGCTGGACTTGCCACAGCCAATCAGACAGCAAGCAGTCGGCATTAGGACTGCCAGGGCATCGGGGCGGTAGAAGGCATCTGAGGCAAAGCTCCCCAGCTGCTCAGGCGTAACGGAATCAGGCCTTCATGAAGAGGGGGAAGAATGCATTGCCGAGTCCGATGTGCCAAGAGCTCCTTGGATCCACTCTTTCTCCCATGCCTCACCCCTCTCCTTGGGCTCAGTGTGTTAGAGCTAAATTGCTCTATTTATTACCATCCAAGTTTTTGCTTGATGGGGCCCAGGGTAGCTGACCTCAGCCGGTAGTGACAAGTGGCCACCCTGGGTCTGCAGACACCAACCTCACTGCTATGTTTCAGCACCCCTACCTTTTCCCTTTCTCACACCCTCTCACACACAAATGCCTGCAGTGCCCTGGGCAAATCAGAACCCCAAAATCACTCTACCAGGCAAGATGCCTGGTGGAAGATGCTTAGATGAGGTACTGGAATAACAGCAAAGTCGCTGGCTTTCTCTGGACCTCAGTTCCCATTCTTATAAGATGATTGAGCTGAAAAGCAATGACCATACAACTATTGGCTATACAGACAATTAAGTGCTCTGCTTTGAGGCCAAGGAAGGACATTGAACCACAGGAAAGAACAGAAAGGACTCAGAGAACTAGATCTGAATTGCTGCTCAGAGGTTGAGGCGAGAAATGAGAGACTGAGAAAAAGATTGTCCTTGGGCTTGAACTTCCAGCAGATGCAAAATATGGGACTAAAACAAAGGTCTGAGATTGGGGCTGGAAATACAGTCATGGGGATTCCATGCCAAAGAATGAGGTAACACATGGGGCAAGAGGCCAAGACACTGGAGCTCCAAGGGTGCATCTCCTCACCCTGTAGATCTGGAGCCCCCATTCTCTGGGGTCAACTTTAGCAGAGTGGGGAACTTGGAACTCCAGTGGTCACAAGCACCAGAAGTGCAGCTGCCAGCAGAAAGGGTAAAACTGAGGAGTCCCTCCAGGTGGAAGAGAATGGATAGAAAAGTCACTGCAGCAGAGAGAAATGAGTCTGCACCTCTGGCTTCTCCATTGACTGCAACAGGAAAATGCTGAAAGACATGCAGAGTCTGGCTTTGTATATATCTGAGTTTAGAACAGATATTAGGAAAAAGGTCAGGCTGTAGGGGAGATGCATCTTTACAAGGTGTTTGCAACAATAAGTGTAGACAAAGGATTGATTGGAGTAGGTGATGAATCAAAAATCAAAAGGGTATATTGGAGCATTTTGGAGAATACCTGCAGTTAAGAATTGAGAGCCGGGCTCGGTGGCTCAGCCTGTAATCCCGCGCCTTTGGGAGGCTGAGGTGAGTGGATTGCCTGAGCCCATGGGTTCGAGACCCACCTAGGCAGCGAGACCTCATCTTTACAATAAATCAAAAAATCAGCCAGGCGTGGTAGCGCATACCTGTAATTCCGGCTACTCGGAAGGCTGAGGCGGAAGGATCGCCGGAGCCCAGCAGGTGGAGGCTGCCGTAGCCGGGAGCGGCCACTGCACTCCAGTCTGGGTGACAGAGTGAGACTCCGACTCAAAAAAAAAACACAAAAAAAACAAAACAAGAGTTGAGAGAAGGCAGAGGAGCCAGAAAAGGAGAGAGAGAAGGAACATTCAGAGAGGTAGGAAGAGTAGAGTAGTCATAAGTGCTGTCAACCAAATGGCCCTGCCTCCCTTTCCAGGAGAATGGCAGGACTGGGATCCTGACTCCCTTCAACAGTTAGTGGAAACATAACTTGTCTGACCAATGAGTTGTGAGTGCAAGTGATATGTCACTTTCAGATTTTAATCAGGTGAAAACTGATGTGAGACTCGTGAGAGTCTCCTTCTTTCCCTCTGCTTCGATGACCATTAATGTTTCATCAGTGGCTGTTCTGTGGGTCCAGAAGTGAAGGTGGCATGGAGCAGAACCATAGCTCACTCAGGAGTGAGAAATTACCTTTTCACATCAAGTCACTGGGATCATTTGTTTGTGTTTGCAGTGCAACCTAGCTTCTCCTGGTGGACTCTCCTTCTCCAGTTTCTAGAAGGAAGATAGTGACCCACAGTGTTGAAAGGTGCAGGGAGGATGGGAACTGGGAAAAGTTGTTGAGTTTGACAAACAAGTGAATCTCCAGGACCTTCAAGCTTGGGTTTTGGGAACAAGAGCCAGAATGAAAGGCATTAGGGATGAAGCATAGAAGGCAGAAAATGCAGACGTCTCTGGGGGAATAATTTGGGAAATCCCAGAAAAGAAGTGGGTAACATAGGGATCAGCAGGGAAGGGGGAAAGTTTCAGCTTTTATTCCCAAGAAAATCTGGTGAAGAAATAAGGGATAGTTGAATGGTGACCTGACTAACCCAGCTCATGACTGCTCTGTCTGGTTGAGAAGCAAGAGAAGCATGAAACTAGATCCCCTGTCTTGCAACCTTTCTTTTTCTTGTTCCACACTCACTCTCGGAGCTGATCAAGAGTCAGAAGACCCAGCTGAAATTGGCAGGGGGTGGGGAAGCACAGAAAAAGGGAGAGAGACTCTTGGAAATATCCTAGTAGTGGGGAGAAGGATGGAGGGGAGAGGGAGGAAATTCACGGAAAGATCATCAGTCTCAAGGAAATAGGGATAGTCAGGAGCCCCTAGGGATTGTCTTCCATGAGGCCAGCTTCCATGTCCATAGAATGGGGCTAACCCTCAGGGCACAGGCTCATAAAGATCAGAGAGGATTATGCATGCACAACAACACATTACAAATTGCAAGACTCCATGCACGTGTGATGGGATACTGGCTGGTCACCACTGGTTTGGGTGTCTTTATACAGAGAATCCAACCTCTGATTGCTGCCAACTAAGGCTGCACTCCCATGTGAGCCACCATGGCTTGTTGATGGAACAACCTCAGGGCCACACCAGCAGTGCACAGAGTTCTTGCACACTCCAGGGTAAGCAGAGGTGAGAGACTTGAGTTCCATCACTAAGTGATCCTGCTCAATCACCCCTCCTTTCTAGATTCTAATCTCAGGCTCATCAAATGGAAGAAACGGGACTAAATCTCTGAAAGACCTCCCAGCTTCCATAGTTTAAGGTGCAGCGATCCAATTGGTCTGTACTTCTCCAGTTAATCTGTAACTTATCATATAAATAAAACATAAAACTATTTGTAATTAATTAAACCCGAAACAGTTACTATAGTATAAAGTAGACAAATAGACACACGAAAAAACAAAAGAACTAATCACTGTCAAATGATATTTTGGGCGTTTAATCCCTTTGACTCAGTTCTCAGCCCAGCTACACACATACTTTGGCCACATTAAACCCCTTTTACTGCCAACGAAGACTCCAGCCAAGCCGCCAGCCAGTGATGTGCCTTCTTCTTAGCCAGCTCAGGGCACTCCCGCCCAGTGTCTGCCACCTCTGACAACATGGGCTCCAGCTGTCAGATGCTTTCAAAGAGCTGTGTACATATGTCCCCAGTCTGCTCTTACATACTGTAGCCCACCCTGTGAAGAATAGTTGTGTTACTGCAGCAAAACACGTAAAATCAGCACCTGAGTCTCTACTCACTCTGACTTCATCACTGTCACCAAAGAAAAAGACTAAGCTTCAAAGAGAGAAATTCTAAGCTCTGACTTGCTTTAGTTCTGCAGGTCAGTACCCTCAGTGGACAGTCAAATCTGAGACAACCTGGAGAGCTGATACCCAGGAAACTTCTCCCAACCTCTCCCATCTGTGTGTGAATCAATCTCAGTCAATTGTGTGCGTGCACACACACACACACACACACACACACACACACACACACACACACACAAACACCAGCAATGACCACCAGGAGGCGCTGGCCATAGTTCTTGCAGCTGATCTCCTGGGCTGGGTGTGATAATCCCTCTTCTCTCAATGGCCTAAATGAGGTCAGACAAGCTTAAAGACTTGGTTATAAAGCAGAACCAAGTTCCACTGAAAGCAGCACCCAGGCCCTACTACCTCTCTGGCCCAGCTAAGTTTTACAACCCAGTAAAAGGAAGAACATGTCTGTTCTCAAGCAACTGTGTCCAGGCTTCTCATATGCACATTCAGCATTAGTTAGTTATGGACTTCTGTGGAAAACAAAATGCCAAGCCAAGCTTAACCGCTCCCCTCAACCCCCACCACACATACCTGTCCCCTCTTCCCCTGTAGTCGGCAGTCATGCAACACTAATGATGTTATAATCCTTGGGTGAGATGAACAAGACTTGTTGACAGGAAGGGGTGCTTTAAAAGTCATTAGCTCCAGGAGGCAGCTCTGCCTGTCCAAAGAGGTGTGCTCCTCACCACCTCTCCTGGAATGCTGGGACCACGTTGCTTCACCTGCATCTGCCTGAGAAGGTGCAGGGGACAGTGGGATACAGGGGCCTTTGCAAACCACACTCTGCGAATTGCTGCTTAGTGCTCCCATTCAACAGTGCAGGAACATTCCACAATCTGAACTGAGAAAAGCATCGTGGATTCAGCAGTGCCCCACTGCTTCCCACAGCATCCTACCTTGGGCAGGCCCCTTCTGCTCCCTCACACTTGTATCCTGTTACCGCTGTGCAATCCACGGGCTCGGGGTTGGGAAACCCAGGCTCTTGCCTTAGTTCTTTCACATCTGCACAGCCTTGGGCAAGTCTTTCTACTTCTCTGAACATCAGTTTCCCCTCTCTAAGTGAGATGTTTGGTCTGTGGCCCCAGCTTCTCTATCAGATGATTCCCTGTATAAACTTAATCCAAGGACTCAATTTTATGGGAATAGAGAGAACATTGCCAAAGCAGGGGGTCTGCAGGAGTGCTACAGAAGCCTCTGGCCTTTGTCATTGTCCGGGCTCCCCACTAGAGTTCTAGATATTCTTCTGGAAGTGACTCAAGTCCCAAGATGGGGTGTTTCCCCCTTACCCAGATGCTGCCTTCCAAAGGCTCCTCTAGCAGAAAAGGAAATAACCGGGCAACTTTTTTTTTAAGTATTTATTTTATTTTTTGTGTTTTTGTTGTTGTTGTTGTTGTTTTTTAGTTGAAGTCTCACTCTGTCACCCTGACTGGAGTACAGTGGCCGCTCCCAGTCACTACAGCCTCGACCTGCTGGGCTCCGGCGATCCTTCCGCCT
>NW_007212974.1:36151-52261 GCF_000164805.1 Carlito syrichta
AGGGTTAGATATATAAATGTTCATTATGCAGGTATCCTTGTTGATGAGGTGTGCCCCCCTCGGCAGTTTCCAACTACTGCCAATCCTGCCACCCGCCCCCACCCATCCCCTGACAGTTTCCCACTACGGCCAATCCTTTTATTATAGTATTACAATAATTGTTTAAAGTCTGCTTATGAGCGAGAACATGTAATACTCAGTTCTTTGTTTCTTTGAGAGATCACTCAGTATTATAGACTCTAAGTCCATCCAAGTTGCTGTGAAGTTCATAATTTTGTCCTTTATGACTGCGTAATATTTCATCATGTATATGTACCACATTTTTTTCATCCAGTCCTCTTTTGATGGGCAGCATGGTTGGTTTCATGTTTTTGCTATTGTGACTAATGCTGCAATAAAAACATGTGTGTGTAACTTTCACTCACTCATCTCTTTATCTCCTGCTAGAGAAGCCTACCCTCCTTCACCTACAATTTAAAGTCTTCTAGACTCTAGCCTCGAACTATTCTTTCAAACTTATATCCCATCCTTCCTTGCATATGTCTTCAACCCCGGACATAGGGGAAGACTCCCTCTTTCCTGAACTTACCTTTCCACCTTATTTTTATAGAGAGAATGTTAACATGCCCATTACAGATTATTCTACTCATTTATTAAAGAAGGTTCCTGCGAACCTCCACATGGAATTTCATTCAAACCTAGCACAAGCTGCTACTTTCCACTAATTCTTGAAATGAATAAAAAACATATTTCTTCAAACCTGAGTTTTCACTGCTTAATGCAATCCCTCCCTACCCTAATGTTGCAGGCTGAATTGTTAACCCCCTTCCCATTTATATGTTGGTCCTAACTCCAGTACCTCAAAATGTGATAGAATGTAGGAGATGAGGTCCTTAAAGAAGTAATTAAGTTAAAATGAGGTATTTAGGGTAGATCTTAGTCCAAAATGGCTGGTGTCCTTACTAGAATAGAAAATCTGAACACAGACATGCACACTTCTAGGGAAAAGACCACATAAAGACAAAAGAAGAAGACAACCATCAGCAAGTCAGAGAGGTCTCAAAATAATACCAAAACTCATTCTGTAATCCCAGCACTTTGGGAGGCCAAGGTGAGTGGACTGCTTGAACCCGCAGGTTCAAGACGAGCCCAGGCAACTTGGCGAGACCTCATCTCTACAATAAATCAAAAACTTAGCCGGGCATGGTGGCGTGTGTCTGTAGTTCCAACTACTTGGAAGGCTGAGGCAGAAGAATCACCAGAGCCCAGCGGGTCAATGTTGGGGAGGCCGTGAGTGTGCCACTGCACTCCAGCCTGAGTGACAGAGTGAGACTGCAACTCAAAATAATAATAATAATAATAATAATTCCAAACCTGCTGACACCTTGATCTTGGAGTTCTAGCCTCCAGAATCACAAAAAAATATATTTCTATCCTATAAGCCATTAAGACTGTGTGATATTTTGTCATGGTAACCCTAACAAGCTAACATACTGAGTGTCTTGACCCTCTATCCAACCAGCCCAAATGTGAGTCACAAAATATTAGAGTGGAAAGAGCCCCCAGATTGTTTAGTCCAATACCCCTGCTTTTCACAGGGGCACAATGAGACCCACTAAAGGAAGACATTGACCAATGTTATATAGGAAGTAGTGGCTGAGCCCCCACCCAAGGTTATTCTGATCATAAAATACTGAGCACTAGGAAAACAAGTCAGGCTGCACTAAACTCCCTGAGTTGAGCAAACACAAAGATAATTCCCCATGGAATTCTGCCCCCTACAAACTGAGGTTGAATATAAGTGGCAGACACACAGGCCCTGACTGCTACATTCTGTCCAGAGATGACTATCTCAGGAAACCCTGGAAGTGCCCACAGAAACCTCTGAGAGTACAGAATGGGTCTTCCTTGGCTGGCACTAGAAATCAGCTTAATATAATCAAGAGCCATTTAAGAGTGTGTGAAAAGAAGATAAAAGGGGAAGGAGAGTTATTGTGGTCAAGACCCACCCCTGAATCCCAAAACCCCTTGCTGAAAGTCATGCTGCCTTCATAAGTGGTAACTGTTTTTGAGTTGGAGTCTCACTCTGTCACCTAGACTGGAGTGCAGTGGCCGCTCCCGGCACTGCAGCCTCGACCTACTGGGGGGTCCGGCGATCCTTCCGCCTCAGCCTTCCAAGTAGCCGGAATTACAGGTGGCGGCTACCATGCCCAGCTAATTTTTTGATTCATTGTAGAGATAAGGCCTCATCAAGTTGCCCAGGTGGATCTCGAACCCGCAGGCTCAGGCAATCCACTCACCTCAGCCTCCCAAGGCGCAAGATTACAGGCTGAGCCACCGATTCAACTTTTCATCACTATCTTGACATTTGCTAGTAGATTTGTTGAGTGAATGAGATCTAGAGATCCTGCAAGAAGTCCATGCTCCGGAAGACTAGGGAAAGAGGTGATCCCTTTGGACCAGGTAATCAGAAGCAGCTTTCTGGAGAGGCTAAAACTTGAGCCAGCCATTGAAAGATGGATGGAGTATGGAGGAAAACAGTCATTCCAGAGAAGCAGCAATACCATAGTCAGACTTCATTCCAAGTTTTCACCATGTTACCGAATTTGTTCTCCAGGTCTAGGCTGGTTTAGGACTTTGTCCACAGTAGTAAACATTGTCAAATGTAGTTTGTGGAGGAGGGGGCAGAAAGAAAGGCACAGTTCTTGCTACAAGGAGTTTACAATCTGAGGGAGAAGTTCGAGCTTCCTGAAGTTCATTGGCCATAACTAGTACTTTTGGCAGTGGCATGGGTGACTGAACATAATTATTGGACTATTTGAAATTCTTCACCATCTCCCAGTATCCCTGATCATTTAGGGGCAGCATTTAAGAAGGAATAGGGAAGAAATATCTCTAGGCTCAATTTCTGGGTGAAGACCAAGCACCAATAGTGAACTCCTCCTAATGAGACATCCATGGCACTGCAGTAACACTAGTCTGCTGCCTGAACTCTGCCTTCTTGATGTTGTGTATTGTTGAATTCCCAGCAACTAGGCTGCCCATATGAGAAACAGATCTCTGGACCCATCGGTCATCTCTCTCTCTGCTGTCTCCTGAGCAAAACTTTCATTTCAACCAGGATTTCACAGCCTGTCTAGCTCTGAATACCTTCATCATTCCTCTGTTCAAGTTGAGGAGGTATGAACTGGTACCTGAATAATAAAGATCCATGTGGGGGTGGGGATGGTTGACCATAAACTAGAATTGTTTGTCTTTCAAACTCTACAGGTTTATCCTGATAATCTTAAACTTGCTTCCATTTTGCATAAACTTATATAATGAATTAAAATGAATTTAGAGTTCTCAATCAAGGGCTGTTTTCTTATAGGTGGACAACAGATGATTTTATAAATATATTATCATTCTCCTATGTTGTGAAATAAATAGTATTCCCATTACTATGCTTATTATGCGGCTAAATGACTACTAATAGGATTGGGTCTATGTTGTGACAACACCGTCCCAGAGTGCAAAAACTGTTGTCACCTATAGGAAGAGAGGTGCCCCCACACTAAGCTTCAGAAATGAAGGAAGGAGGGCCAAGGAAGGGCACAGAGTGCCTCTGGCACATGGAGCCATGAGAATGTTAAGATTTCCAGCAAGAAATTTCAGTATTAAAAGGGGAACTTCTAGTTAGAGTCTGCCTAGAATGAGGTACTAAAAACCTCAGATAAGTCTCTGAAAAACTGCCAGCCCTTTAGGACCAGACAATAGATGCTACAGTTCAGAAGTGGGAGACTGTCCTGCAGCAACCATGGTTTCCTGACTTCTCTATGCTATTTTTCTCTGTTCTCCTTTAGTAATCCATTACTGTCTTTAGAAATATCTAGCCTGCCTCAGCTGCTCCAAGGAAAATCAGAATCAACTTAATTAAAGTCCATTCCATGGCCGGAGTTCTCAGTGGGAACAGCTAGATTTATTACGATAAACATCTTGATGAAACAGACAATTTTCTAGGAAGATAAAAATTGACTTAAGAGCTGTTAACCATGCTGAAAAAGTTGTGGAAGAGTTATCTCTACAAAAGACTCCGAGCTCAGACAGTTTTATGGATGAGTCCTTTCAGATTGTTATAGAGCAGAGAAATAGGATGAAAAGCTTCCTAATTCTTTTTATGAGGCATAATTTTATGCCAAAACCTGGCAAAGATAATGTACAAATAAACAAGTACACATATAACATTATATAATATATACATATATATTTTTTGGAGGGCGGGCCTCTTGTAGTACAAATGTCCCCCACTAGGCAAGTGTTTTAGGTAGTCATTGGTATCAGTGTACCAGTTAGCATTATTGTGAGAGGCTGTTTTCAGCTTCAGTTAATTTTCTTTTTTTTAACTTTTAAATGTTTTATTTTAAAATTATGGGGTACAATTCAGGGTTAAGTATACAAATACTCATTGTGCAGCTACCCTTGTTGATGAGGTGTGTCCCCCTCATTCAATTAATTTTCTTTTGGACATTCTTTCAACACATCTGCCCATTTCATGATGGGTGATTTAAATAAACAACCTGCCCAGACCACACTGAGTGTTCAGCAGTTTTTGACCAAAAATAGCATGACCATCCCCCATACTCCACCCTTCCTATTTACCCAATCTCACCCCGAGTGACCGTTTTTTTGTTACCCTGGATGAAAAAAATTCCTCAAAGGGAAATGTTTTGCTGATGTGGAAGAGATGAAACAAAAAATGGCAGAAGAACTAAGGCATCAAAACTGACAAGTTCAAAAACTGTTTTGAGCAGTGGAAGTATGCAGCAGTCTTTATATGTCACAGAAAAATGCCATGAGAGCATTCTAGTAGATTCTAAAGATATGTATTTCTAATGTAATAACTTTTATGAGTTTTTTAAATAGAAAAAAACAGTAAACTAGAAGACAGGATCTTACACCTGTAATCAACATTTCATTCATGGTGAAACAATAGGTTTATGTGTACTAAAATTAAAAAGAAGGTAAGACTTATATCATTATCATGATTATGCATTTTTACTTCTAGGCTAATAAAATGAAACAGAAATATATGTTTTAAAATCCAAGAATTTAAAAACATCACTGTTTGCAGAAGATATCATAATCAGCAAAATATATATATAATTTTTAATCCAAGAGAAAAACCACTAGAACTAATAAGAGTTTAGTAAGGTGAGCAATTAGAGGTTAAAAATATACAAAGTTACAGGTTTTACCTTTTTATGAGAAATAGCTAGTCAGAAATAGCTAGTCAATAAAAAAGATTTTCTTTAAAGTGAAATAATAATACATCTAAAAATAATCTTAATGAAAAAGCATGCAAGATTTATTTAAAGCATTCTTTAAAACTCTTCTGGGACAGAACACAGTGGCTCACGCCTGCACTCTGGGAAGCAGAGGCGAGAGAATTGCCTGAGCCCAGGGTTTGGCGACCAGCCTGGACAACTTGGCAAGACCTTGCTCTACAATAAATAAAAAAACAATAATAATTAGCCAGGTGTTGTGGCATGTGTCTGTAGTTCCAGCTACTTGGAAGGCTGAATTGCCTGAGCCCAGCAGGTCGAGGCTGTGGTAGCTGTGAGCGTGCCGCTGCACTCCAGTCTGGGCAACAAAGTGAGACTCCAACTCCCGCCCCCCCCAAAAAGCCTCTATTGTGAGGCATAAAAACAGACTTGAAGAAATACTGTGTTCCCAGTGGAAAAGTTGAATTGCCTTCAAGTTTTTTTGTTGAAGAAGAGTTATCTATGAAAGGAGGGGAAGAATAAGGCATTCAGGATGTGCCCTAATAGGTACTACATAGCTTCACAATAAAAGCATTCAAGAACAGAGGGGAGCACAGTCCCCACCCAGCCATGTCCAGAGAGAGGAAATTGCGAAAGTTTTCTTTGTTCTATGACTATTCAAAAATCACTAATTATTTGTTCAGGTAGGAAATTAAACAAATAAGACCGTGAGTGCCATCTCATGGAGAAAGCAACCAATATGGTGTCCAAGTCACCTTTGTCAAGACTCTGTAATCTTATGGCATCTGACATGGTATAAAGCCATAATGATCAAAACAGTAGGGAGCTGCAATAAGAGTTGTTAGGTAAAATCATTCAAATTTATTATTTGATAAAAGTGGCATCATACGTCAGTGAGAAGAGGAAGAATTAATGAATTACTGGTTAGCAAATGGTTTATTTTTAGTGGAGAGAATAAATTCTCACTTCAATTACATATGAAAGTAATTCCAAATGAATAAATAATGTATCTGGAATTAAATTAATGTTAAAAATATATATATATTTTTTTAAAAAAGCAGAAAGCATCAGAACTCCATGAGGGCAGGGATTTTTGTCTGCTTTGTTTACTGCTGTATCTCCAGCATATGAAATAATATGTGCTGCATAATAAGTGCTCAATAAATTTATTGAAAACGTAAATGAATGAATGAATCTTTTTTTATTGTAAGTTTTCTGATTATGTCCTTTGCCACATTTTTCACTAGAATTTTTTTCTCTAATTACTATCTTTTAAAATTGCCTTACGCTTTACATTTTAAAGATAACACTCTGTACATTGTATTTATTGTTACTCAAATGTGTCTTTTTTAAAATTTATTTGAATTATTTACAAACAAAAAACGTATTTATATAAGGTCAGTCTGTTGTCAATTCTCTTTTATAACTTTCTCTGATTATCACGCTCTTCAGAAAGTTCTTCCCAATGCCAAAGAACCGTCTGATATAAGTTACTTAAACTGGGGGACTAGACCATCTTCTCCCAAGGTCTAGGGGCCTGCTTCACAAAACATCTGATTCAGAGGGTTTCCCATTTCAACTAGACTAATCAAAAACCCAAAACTCCCTTCCCAGCTCACTCTTTTGCATAATTACACAGTGAGGTCATGTGTTTAGGATACCATTGTTCCATTGCCATGGAGATGATGAACCTCAAAGCACTGGCAAGAACCTTTCCAGGCTGGATGAAGCCAAGAAAGAAGATGGAGGGAAGAGAGGAAGGACATGCCCATTAGCCAAAGGACCCAAAACATATCCCAAGGAGCTTGTGATGTCATACTCATACATACAGTTTCCCAGGTGTCGGATCTGTTTGGAAAGCATATAACTTTCTTGCCCAGCTCAGCACACAACTGCAACCCACAGGCAACATCTAACCTCAGAAGGTAAGGTTCTCACACTACTTACCTCTGGGGCTCTCAATCTGACTCTGAGCTGGCTGGTGGCCTTCTGTTTCCTCTCAGAATTTAGCTCCATTTGCAATCACTACATCATCCTTACTCTCCCTACTCCCTCCAGATTCAAATCTACTCTCCCCTGTGCTTTTCTAGGACAACCTAAGGCAAGAATCTGACTGTCTTATTCATATTGTAAAATTAATTCAGTAACTAACCATTATCCTAAGAGAAAAAAAACAAAATTCCACGTGATCTGGCCCCTGCGTCTAGCCAAACTCTTACCATGCCCTTCTTGGTGTTCTGCTTCAACAGCATTCTGCCTAGCATTTGAAAATTCTGCTTTTTCCTTCTAAAATTATAACTACCTCTTCCTGATAACACTGGCCTAGGTAGAGTCCTATGAAAGTGACATACATATCCTCATATTTTAAACAAGGTAACTAGGGCTCAGAGTGACTAAACAATTTACCTAGGGTCACACAGCTTTAAAGTAGCAGAGCTACTTCAAACCCAGGTCTTTTCAATTTTAAAAGTCGTGGTCCTCCCACTACCTAGAGTGATCAACCATCCCACTTTGCCCAGAACTGTTGGTTTTAGCACTGAAAGTCCCCGCAAATCTGGATGGTTGGCTACCCTACCACTACCCCTTGCTGCTGCCTTTTCCTATAAATGCCAGTTCATCTTTCATACACAAGTTCTTTCTCTTCTCCTCCAGGAAGCCTTCTAAAACACCCAGCACGAGAGAAGTATATTTCCTCTGTCCTGCCACATTCCTGGGTCTGCCATCATCCTGATAAATCACCTTATATTAAAATAAAGACCTGTTTATTTATTAATTTCTCTTGCTAGAGGATGAACTCTCCTGTATCATGGAACCAAAATCCATTCACCTCTTGGCCCCAGAACTTGGCAGAAAGTAGGTATTCATTTAGTGTTCATTCACTGAACAGGCAAATCTGACAAGGGCTCTCTTATGGGTAACCTGGTGGCCATAGCTCCTGAGAAAGTGATTTTCAGAAATAACTTTGCAGTCACAAAATTCAGGAGTGGGTCATTTCTGAAGCCTCACAGTCAGCAAGCATGACACAAACAATTGCTCTGCTTGGAACTCATGGGCTTCACAAGATCTGTAGGTACAAATCTGATCCAAACCCCTCTGCTGCTGGGTTTTTAAGTTCATTGACATCCCCAATACCCTCCTTAAAATTCTCTGGAAATGTTAGTGTGTGGGATCTATTTACAAAGCTGTTCCCAGGAGAAAAGAGGACAAGGAGGAAAAGGAGGAGGAGGAAGAGAAGGAGGAGGAAGAGAAGGAGGGAGATAGGAAGGAAATAAGATTACAGAATTCATCACTTTCCAAATGATTTTGGCTCTGATGCCTGAGAAATGATGGCATTTCCTCTCGGCAGCCACAGGAGGGAACAGCATCTCCATTCTGTGCGTATGCAAGACCTGTTCTGAAAAGGGAGAAGACTTGCTGATTGTCTGGAGAGAAGAGAGTGAGGGTTTCTTCCCTGGAGCTCAGATGCACTGCCCCTGGGAACAGGCAACAGAAAACTTAGAAAGAGACAAAAGAGCAAGCTCTATTGTTGGGCGAAAGAGAGAGTTCAGATTCGGCTGGTTCTGATTTATCCAAACAAGTCCCACTGCTCTGACGAGCAATTGTGGGAATCAAAACCACCTGACGTGTGTCAAAACACCAGCATCACTGCCCACCAGCAGCATGTGAGGGACCGATATTCGATCCAGCCACCGTCTTCTCCCTCCTGCCTCGCGCCATGATGAAAGCAGCGTGTTCTGACCCCCTACGTCCCCCACAGTGACATTCTGGAATGACTTGAGGAAGCATTTGCAAATAATTAATTTTAGCTGTTTGGAGAAATATAGAAGAAAAGGGGTGAGGAATGAGACGAGGAGAGGCAATGGATGAGCAGGAAATTGGTACCCAGAAAACCTCAGGAGTAAGGCCCACAGCTTAGTGCCAACCAGATGTTTATATCAACAATGATCCAGAAGGGTCGATTTCCCCACATGCCAGCACTTAAGAGTTCACAAAGTGCTCTCACAAATATTCATTAGCACATGGTGAGCTCTGCATCCGACTTTGGGCGTAGGAAGGGCAGTGAAGATTAGTTTCAGTCCGTAGATGGCAAATCCAAAGTGTATAAAGGTTAAACAACTTACCAAGTCTGCAGCTGGTAAGAAATAGAGCTCACACTTAAGTCCAATTCTTGCTCCAAATTTTATTTCTTTAACAAGCCTTCTTGTGGCACTTACTGTGTGCCAGGCATTGTTCTAATATTCTCTCGCTCAATCTGTCTAATGTCCCTGGGTGTCCTCATTGCTCTACTCTCCTCTTCTTTACCCCCTGCCCTGCCAAATGTCCTGAGAGATATCTTTTTGACAAATCAGCATTAACTAATTTACTGCAGAGCCCCTCAAGGAAATAAAGAGGAAGACAGAGTGAGACTTCGAGCCTCCCAACTTAGCTTCTGCAGTTTACTATATCAGCTTGGACAAGTACTATGAATCTCACATTGTGTGCCAGGCTTGGAGCCAAGGATCAAGAGAAGCAGACCCCACCCCTAACCCCTAGACCTAGGCAGTTCATGCCCATGTGCCTTCTGAATCCCAGCAAACCTGTGAGTGGGGCTGGAACTTTCCAGAAGGAAAACATGGGAAAGTTTGCAGGGAGAGCCCGAGGGGAAAAAGGGAGATTCTGAGGTCAAACACAAAATGAGGTCAAAGGATTATATCCAGTGCCCTAGTTGGCAGAAGATGTGAGTACCCACTAGCCAAGGAAGTGGTTTGGGCATTTGTGACTGTGTTTCTTGTTCACACCACAAGATGTAAACATCCATTCAGCAAGACAGCCTCTCACCACATTTGAAAGAGCTTATTTTCACCAAAATCCCACTGATTTGTAAAACTTTGCGAAATACATTATTACCTTTCAGTTTCTTTTAAAAAGTTTAAACCATATAGGCCTACATAAAGGATAATGGTCTATTTTCTGTGATGGTAAAACAAGGAAACTACCACAAGGACTCTCAACCACTTCAGGAGGACCAAGCTCCCTTATTGCCAGACTCCGCTGATACCTCACTCCCCATTTAAAGGTTTCTTTAGCAAAGTCAACACCCTAAGCCAGCCATTGGGATTGCAATTGGTGACTGCCACCAGCCTAAGAGTAGCCAATCCATGGTGGGTACAGAGTCCTCTAGTTTGGTGAAAAACCACCTTCCAATCTGGTCTCACAGTTCATCTCAATGTGGAAATAGCACTGAGCAAGCCCTGCATTCTCTCCAGCTTCTTTGGTTCAAAGACATGCCTGTCTACCTTATTCCAGGGGATAAGCAAAAGGAGATTTTGGTCATCTCTGGGTTTCCAAAGCTCTCCAGGCTTCATTTATTCCCCCAGAGCTCCCCATACCCATAGCTGCCCTCCCTCAGGGCAGCCCAGCTAGAGGAACCGAACTTTTCATGAGGATTCTCAGACTGTCCCATTCCAGGAGTCTCAGGAACATTCTTCTGCTCTTCGGGCTCCATTCTAACCCCTTTCTAGCTTCTCCAGCTGCTGGAAATGGGGGTGTAATAATTTCTCCCTCCTCCAGCAGCCAGGACCTAAGGACATAACGGCTCTAATTGCTCTTTAAGCTCTCCAGCTTTCTGGAGCCCAATGTTAAAAAAAAAAATTACAATTATGCAGAGAAAGCACTTCTCTGTGAACTGATCACTCATTTCCACAAGTGAGCACTTCCATGGCTTGTAGATTACCCACAGGCTTATAAAAGGACCTCTGGAACCCAACATCATCAGAGGAA
The DNA here is from genome assembly GCF_000164805.1 of Carlito syrichta. NCBI lineage: Eukaryota > Metazoa > Chordata > Mammalia > Primates > Tarsiidae > Carlito > Carlito syrichta. The sequence goes on from NW_007212974.1 coordinate 47,173, forward strand.
GGGCAGAAGGTGGGTTTTGTTGGTCCCAGAAGGTTGTCCTGGCTCATTTACTGGGAACTTCTGTTGGGAGAACCAGGAATCAGTGTCATGCTTTATCCATGGGCTGCCTGTACAGCATGACCAGCTGGGTAAGGTATCCTGGGCATGAGATCGGAATGGCTAAGAAAAGGGGTGTAGTTTCTGGCACTTTGTAGGCAATACACAGAGGTCCAGGGAAAGCTAGCTCTGAGGGAAGATAGGATGGTGGGATTTTAAGAGTTTCTCAGAGATTCTAATGCCTCCTCCCACTGTCCCCTACTTCACAGGAAATGCCACCATTAGCAGTACGGTTCTTTGAGATGTAACAAGCCTGAACCCAAACCCCAATGACACTACCCCAAGTTAGCACCCAGTGACATCCTTTCCAAGTTTCTAGCTCCCAGAACCTTGGAACTAAGATAAAATCTGGCACAATACCACTACACATTGTGTCTCTATACTGTGTTTCTTTAGCAAATAATTTGTTTTTGGTGGTTAAGTGACAAAATCTTCTATCAGAGCTTGAGACTGACAATGACAACAGGGAAAAGCACAGAGAGGAGAACTTCCAACTGACCACAGTGGAGCATACCTTCTGGTCTCTTCCTTTCTATGGATTCTATCCCACAGGTGTAATTAGTGTGGGTGGGGTCATATTGGAGTAGGGTGGGCCCCTAATCCAATATGACTGGCGTGCTTATAAAAAGGGGGCATTTGGACACACAGCCACATATACACAGGGAGAACGCCTTGTGAGCACAAAGGCAGACAGCAGGGTAATGCAGCTCAAGTCAAAGACGCCAAAGATTAGCAGCAAACTCCCAGAAGCCAGGGGAGAGGCCTGGGACAGAGTCTCCCGCACAGCTCCCAGAAGGCATCAACCCTACTGATACCTTGACCTTGAACTTCTAGCCACCAGAACTGTGGGAAATAAATTGTTTGTTTAAGTCATTCAGTTTATCTTACTTGCTCATGGCAGTCAGACAAACCAATTCTCAGCCCTTCCCCTGAAAGCCCTTAACACTACACTCTCCTAGGGTTTCCTCTTGCCTCGAAAATATTCCTCGGGATCCTTAGCTGGTTCCTGTAGTCTGTCTCTAATTTCTATATATAGGAGTCTCCTGAGCTCAGTAACTCACCCCCTTATTTGCTTTCGCTACACTCTCCCTAGGTGATTTCAGATAGTCCTGTGGGGCTTTAGAAACGACATAGATGCCAAAATGTGTATGCCAACTTTAAATCTACCTCTCCTAGACTCATAGATACAACTGCCTCTTTGGCATCTGCCTGTGATTGCCTAACAGACATCTCAAAGATAAGCCCAAACCCTGCCCCCAAGGAGTTGAGTGGCAGACCGGGCCCTGTGGGACCCAAGGAAAAGGAATACCTCTCAGGCCAAGTCTCAGGATGAACTGAAGCTACACTCTAGGAGGGATATCACTCTGCTCTCGCATGTTGATTCAACAGGATTTGAGTCCCTGTAAGCACTGGGTACTCAGGTACAGTGAAGAGAGAAGAAGACAGACATGGTACCTGCCTTTAGAGCCCATATTCTGGGCTCCCCTAGGGCATTTTCATGCTAGGACATGAGAACAAATTGTACAGGCTGGCTGGCAGAAAACCTTTCAGAATTATTAATATATAAGTCCAAATTTGCCACGTGAATAACAGCAGCTCTTATTTGTACGTTTCAAAACTAACCACGAGTTAATCGAGGTAGGTAAATGAAACCCTACCAATGTGAGTGGGTAGCATGGAAGAGTGGGGTCAGGATTGAAAGAAGAGGGTCTGTATTGAACAGATTAAATCATACCAATCAGCATAGTCATTGTTTGTGTGCTTGCAGACAGATTCTCCAAAGGATATCAGTAGTCCTCCAAAGTTAGATCACAATTCAAATTGCACAGTAGACACAGAAATGACTTCATGTGCTATTTTTTTAAATGTGCAGACAACAATCAATAACATAGGAACCCAACATTTTTAAGCACTTTAAAGGTCTATACAAAGTAAAATAATTTAAATTATTTTCATTTCATGTAGACAATTCTCCCTCCTCCATCACTCCTCCTCCTATGTTTAGGAAGCAACTCTCAGACCCACACCAAGTTCATACTGAAATGCAAGCATTTAGAAACCTAACTCATCAATAATTCTACTGGGTCACAAGTCCCAGTGAATTTTACTGTAAGATCTCTTGGTATCTGAGAGCCTTATCCTATCATTCTAGATCTGCCATCACATGAGCCCCAGCTTGGCCTTGTGTCTCTGCCACATGGCATGACATCACTACAAGTGCAGGTCATCTAAGCACTCAGGTTCACCCAGAATTCTGGGGTTCCTGGGGGGCCCAACTGCTGAAGGAGGGAGTGATTGTGAGTAGATGGTGAGCCTAGCATGATTGACAAGGATGCAGTCTAGAATTCCCAGGGCTTTAGCCAGAGAAAGTGCCACCTAAGTTCAAGGCCACCCATGAGCTGCCCTGGATCTGATTACTGAATTGCGATGCAAAGGGTGGCAGAGAGAAAGGCTTATCTGGGAGTACCTGAGGCCAGGACACAGCAAGTCCCTGCCCCCAAGCAAGGGCCAGTGGCAGTTTCTCTGACAACAGGCAAACTCCTGGAGTCTGGGTTGGGCCCCCAGTGCTAGGCTCCCCTTCCTCTCCCCTTCTAGTACCCTCTCTCAATGCAGATTCCCTGCCTTAAAGGACTGAAACAAGGGACCATGTGCTGATGCACAGCAGGAAGGGGCAGAAAAAGGGACCAAGAACAAGGATCAGTAAGGTGGAAGCCAGGTATCAGCCAGTTCAACATGCTCCTCTCCCCATCCCCACTGTCCCATGTGCCCTGACCCAGCCAAGCCTGCGATTCACGGTCTCATACATAGCTGAGCCCAACTCTCTCTGACCAGAAAACTCTTCCTAGAAACAGTGTCCCCAGCAACTTGAGTTCCTTGAGTTCTCCATAAGAGACCACTATGAGCTCTGCTGTGCTTGAAGCATCTCACCCAAAAAATTAAAGAAGGTATCTGGTTTGGAGCCCACTTAGGGTCTGCTTGGAACCAAACCGAGGGAAAATCTTGGCACCTGAGTCTTCATCAGGCATACTTGGGATGCACGAATCAGGGCCAGATGGATGAAATTACCCTTGAAATGTGAGCAAGATTACAATCCAGGCCAGGAGGGAGGGCATGGACATTCAGGGGTGAAAATGCTTGGGTTGTGTGGTGCTGGCATCCAACCACAGGAGAGAACATTTGAACGTGGTGACAAAGTTCCCATCTTTGCCAGGTTTGGAGAGTTAGCTCCTGGCTTTAGGCTGAAGAGTCAGAGGCACTGATTAACAGACAGGGGAGGCATAGGTACCTGAGATGGCACCAGAGCATCTAAAAAAGTATCTGCCACCCAGGCCCTTGCATCCTCCCTACCAAGCTCTGCCCACAGTACAGCTCATAAGGTACTTGAAACATGATAGAACTTTCCAAATTATCTCCTAGGATGTTATTCCATGTCACAGCTGTGTCCAAGCTAAGCCTGTTCACTACCAATAGCACTGGAGTTGATTGAAGGTGTTTAATCCCTGCGCAAAGGGTGGGAAAAGACAACTCCCTAATGGAAAGAAGGAAATCTGACACGGGCCCATAAAGATGGCACTAGGCCTGAGGCACGGCAAGCTAGGTAGGCCAAACAGGAGCAGGTGAGCCAAGGGCCAAGATGTGAGGCAGGCAGGAGAGTCCAGGTGCCCAACTACAAGGTGGACAAGTAGTCAAGAAGAGAGGCAAATGACACTGGGCAGACAGAAGGGGATGGCAGCTTGCAAAAGATACCAGCTACAAGGAAGGAGCTGGGTTCTGAGCCAGAAGACAGCCAGGCAAGCTGTCCTTCCCCTGAAAGCCAAGTCCTTGGTTTTCCCATCCCCAGTGCATTTACTATATGGCCTCACTCATATTTCTGTGTTTGCTTCCCAGACAGTACCTGGGGTGCACATATGTGTGTTCCTGGGAGGTACCAAACACAAAGCAGAGTTGATACTCTGTAAGAGAAAGTTTAGTGAATAAATAATGACACTGAGAACCACCAGAACATCAGAACTCAGGCCTGAAACACATATGACTACAGTGCATGTTCTTAAAGGTCCCCACTTCCCACCTCACCGCCACGAGCAATTCTAGAATTGACTTGGCCCCTCCAGCTGCCCTCTCTCTGGCAGAGCTCAATGCAGGGAGTTCATAAGCTGAGCAGCACAGTTCTCTTCTGACCAGGTAGGGAGACAGCCTCGTCAGGTACAGATTTCCTGACAAGAAAGGAGCCCACAGGAATGTTTCCTTCTGAGCTTCCTTCCTCGAAGATCTCATTCTTTCTTGTAGATTTAAATGCCATTTCTGAGAGTTGATAACTTACAATCATCTATCCCCTGCCTGGTCCTCTTTGCTGAAATTCAGAACTGTAAACCCAGCTGCCTACTTGGCATCTCTAGCTGTATGTCTAACAGGCACCTCAAACTTACATGCCCCAAATCAAGCCCTGACCACCCAGCCAAGCCTGTGTTACCAAAGCCTTTACTTCTCAGTCAACAGCAAATCCATTCTTCTTGTTGTCAAGCCATTATGGTGAATTTGATGTGTCAAATGACTGGGCCACAGTGCCTAGATATTTAGTCAAACATTATTCTACTTGTTTCTGTGAGAATTTTTTATGAGATTAATATTTAAATCAGTGGACTTTGAATAAAGCAGATTGCCCTTGATAATGTGGGTGGCCTTTTCCAATCTGTTAAAGACCTGAACAGAACAAAAGATTGACCTACTCTAAGCAAAAGGAAATCCTCCATCAGACTACCTTCAGACTTGAACTACAACATTGGCTCTTCACTTCTAGCCCAACTAGGCTTGTCAGCCTCCATAATCATGTTAGCCAACTCCTTAACATAATCAATCAATCTCTCTCTCTCTCTCTCTCTCATATCTACTATCTACACACACACACACACACACACACACACACACACACACACTATTGGTTCTATTTCTCTGGAGGACCCTGACTAATGTCCAAGTTCTCTCTCTCTCGCTC
>NW_007212975.1:0-706 GCF_000164805.1 Carlito syrichta
CTAGCTTATAGGCTTAGGGAGGGAAAAGCACTTAACCTTTCTGAGCCTATCTCCTTATCAGAGAATATTTAGCCACCTAACTTGTATGGATCTCATGAGGCTCATGGGAGTGGAAGGAGGTGGCAGGTCACAAGGGGACTCACAAATGGGAAAGACCGTGTTCTGCTTGGTTGGAAGAAGGTAAGTTCTAGGGATAAACTGAGAATGGGGTACATAACCATCTCTTTCTCACATAAGCCCAAGCCACAGTGGGACCAGGAGGGGAAAAGCAATCTTAGCATTGAGTTACAATGTGAGCAATGGCTGCAAAGATCCTACAGGAATGTACCATTTTGAGTCTTCTCTGCTTGTTTGCCTGGCACTCATCATCTCTTTAACGTAACCCCTGGCAGAGTTTTTCTCCACCTTCCGGCTGGCCTCCATAAGAGCTGCAGGGCAATGAGCACAGGAGTCCCAGAGCAATGAGCACAGGAGTCCCAGGGCAATGAACACAGGAGTCCCAGGGCAATGAACACTTGGATTTTCCCTCTGAAAACTGACTAGGCACATTTCAGAAGCAGAGAGGAGCTCAGGGCTAACTCATCCATCTGTAAACCTCTCTACGGCAGCGAGATTGACCATCTTCTTTCAACCTTGAATAACCCCGAGTGGAACCCTCTGCTACAGGAAATAACTTCCCAGGTAACCTGGTTAAAGCAGGAAACTG
>NW_007212976.1:0-2047 GCF_000164805.1 Carlito syrichta
TGGTTGGAAGAAGGTAAGTTCTAGGGATAAACTGAGAATGGGGTACATAACCATCTCTTTCTCACATAAGCCCAAGCCACAGTGGGACCAGGAGGGGAAAAGCAATCTTAGCATTGAGTTACAATGTGAGCAATGGCTGCAAAGATCCTACAGGAATGTACCATTTTGAGTCTTCTCTGCTTGTTTGCCTGGCACTCATCATCTCTTTAACGTAACCCCTGGCAGAGTTTTTCTCCACCTTCCGGCTGGCCTCCATAAGAGCTGCAGGGCAATGAGCACAGGAGTCCCAGAGCAATGAGCACAGGAGTCCCAGGGCAATGAACACAGGAGTCCCAGGGCAATGAACACTTGGATTTTCCCTCTGAAAACTGACTAGGCACATTTCAGAAGCAGAGAGGAGCTCAGGGCTAACTCATCCATCTGTAAACCTCTCTACGGCAGCGAGATTGACCATCTTCTTTCAAACCTTGAATAACCCCGAGTGGAACCTCTGCTACAGGAAATAACTTCCCCAGGTAACCTGGTTAAAGCAGGAAACTGGTGGTCCCAGTGGGAGAAATAAACCCTGGAGTACAGGTCTGAAGGCTGCCAGCCCCCACAGGAGTGGACTACTGAGAATGATTAACCACAGTCCGGTGTTGTCAAACACAGTGTTCTCTCTGTGGGCACTCAAGAGATACAGAGCACCTGTCAAGGTTAGAACACAGACCAAGAACGTGGGTGCCTCATTCTTGGTCTGGGCGAGGAGAGCGTGAGAAAGGCCATGAATTGCAGAAAGTTGATCTGGGCCCACTAAAGAACCAAGGACACAGTTCTGACCAACGAAGCATGTCATGAGGAAACTGGGAACAGCAAAGCACAGTAATGTCCTGACATCTGACCAGAAACCTCAACCTCAGGTAAAGAGTATAAAGCAGGTAGTGAAAGTGACCTTGGTTTTTTTGATGGATCCCTTGGAGGTAATAGACGGCCATAGAATTAACAGACATAGAACAGTACTTGTATGACTTGTTCTACTGTACCAAGCTCTACTTGTCTGTGAATTACTTAACTTTCCATGATCCTCCTGAGAACATCACCATCTAAGTACAGGGACAGGTCCTTGTATATAGAACTTCCTGTCAGGGAGAGGTTTAGACCCTTTAGAACAGGGTTTATCAGTTTCAACACTACATTTGGGGCCAAATAATTTTTTTTCTTATAGCAGCTATCCTATGCATTGTAGGATATTTAGCAGATTTCTGGCCTCTACTAAATATGTCTCCAGACATTGTCAAATGTCTCCCTAAAAGATAAAGCAGCCGCTGGATGGGAGTCACTTTAGACAAGTACAAACTGAAACTGAGATGATATAACAAAAAGGGACTTCCTACCTTCAGGGCCCTTCTAACCATAGCAAGGCTGCTCAGTAACTGTATATCCACCTAGTGAACTCCAAAGCCAAGGGAAAGGACATAAAAAGGGCCACAGCGGCTCAGGCACTGACAATACACACTAACACTCCCTGAGGGTCCTGTGTTCCCGTGCTCAGTTCTTCGCGTGAATCAACTCACAGACTTTCCACAGCAACCTATGAGGCAGATACAAATGTCATCCCTGTCTTGTAGGTAGGGAACGTGATACTTGCAAAGGACAAACGACTTATTTAAGATCAAACAGCCCAAACAGCTGGCTGACCCTGCAGCCAAGATCTGAACTCAAGCCAATTCAGTCCAGGCCTGCACTCTTGGCAACAACCTAGTGACATTCTTAATATTAAAGATAATAACAATCTTACAGCTGTGGGCTTAGGGAAGACACTGGACAGAATAAAAATTGATTCCATGAAAGTGATTTTATCTGACCCTCATAACACTTCTACAAGGTAGCCAGGGTGAGAGTGGGAGCCCTAGGAAAGATAAACTCAGTAGGCCTATTCCAGAGCCACATCTTTATCTGAGAACTCAGTCTTTTAGACCATGCAGGTAGAGAGAGCAGCTTGCTCAAAACTTCTTTTTTTTAACATATTTTTTATTTTAAAATTGTGGGGTACAGTTAAGGGTTAGGT
>NW_007212977.1:0-1516 GCF_000164805.1 Carlito syrichta
AGGCTGCCAGCCCCCACAGGAGTGGACTACTGAGAATGATTAACCACAGTCCGGTGTTGTCAAACACAGTGTTCTCTCTGTGGGCACTCAAGAGATACAGAGCACCTGTCAAGGTTAGAACACAGACCAAGAACGTGGGTGCCTCATTCTTGGTCTGGGCGAGGAGAGCGTGAGAAAGGCCATGAATTGCAGAAAGTTGATCTGGGCCCACTAAAGAACCAAGGACACAGTTCTGACCAACGAAGCATGTCATGAGGAAACTGGGAACAGCAAAGCACAGTAATGTCCTGACATCTGACCAGAAACCTCAACCTCAGGTAAAGAGTATAAAGCAGGTAGTGAAAGTGACCTTGGTTTTTTTGATGGATCCCTTGGAGGTAATAGACGGCCATAGAATTAACAGACATAGAACAGTACTTGTATGACTTGTTCTACTGTACCAAGCTCTACTTGTCTGTGAATTACTTAACTTTCCATGATCCTCCTGAGAACATCACCATCTAAGTACAGGGACAGGTCCTTGTATATAGAACTTCCTGTCAGGGAGAGGTTTAGACCCTTTAGAACAGGGTTTATCAGTTTCAACACTACATTTGGGGCCAAATAATTTTTTTTCTTATAGCAGCTATCCTATGCATTGTAGGATATTTAGCAGATTTCTGGCCTCTACTAAATATGTCTCCAGACATTGTCAAATGTCTCCCTAAAAGATAAAGCAGCCGCTGGATGGGAGTCACTTTAGACAAGTACAAACTGAAACTGAGATGATATAACAAAAAGGGACTTCCTACCTTCAGGGCCCTTCTAACCATAGCAAGGCTGCTCAGTAACTGTATATCCACCTAGTGAACTCCAAAGCCAAGGGAAAGGACATAAAAAGGGCCACAGCGGCTCAGGCACTGACAATACACACTAACACTCCCTGAGGGTCCTGTGTTCCCGTGCTCAGTTCTTCGCGTGAATCAACTCACAGACTTTCCACAGCAACCTATGAGGCAGATACAAATGTCATCCCTGTCTTGTAGGTAGGGAACGTGATACTTGCAAAGGACAAACGACTTATTTAAGATCAAACAGCCCAAACAGCTGGCTGACCCTGCAGCCAAGATCTGAACTCAAGCCAATTCAGTCCAGGCCTGCACTCTTGGCAACAACCTAGTGACATTCTTAATATTAAAGATAATAACAATCTTACAGCTGTGGGCTTAGGGAAGACACTGGACAGAATAAAAATTGATTCCATGAAAGTGATTTTATCTGACCCTCATAACACTTCTACAAGGTAGCCAGGGTGAGAGTGGGAGCCCTAGGAAAGATAAACTCAGTAGGCCTATTCCAGAGCCACATCTTTATCTGAGAACTCAGTCTTTTAGACCATGCAGGTAGAGAGAGCAGCTTGCTCAAAACTTCTTTTTTTTAACATATTTTTTATTTTAAAATTGTGGGGTACAGTTAAGGGTTAGGTATGCAAATATGCATTGTGCAGATACCCTTGTTGATGAGATGTGCGCCCCCC
>NW_007212978.1:0-652 GCF_000164805.1 Carlito syrichta
TATTTTTATTATGGAAAAATTCTATCACAGACAAGACTTGTATACTGCCGTTTGACTTTGACATTGACAAGTGATGATAATGAAGAGAGAGAGGTGGCAAAAAAAATACATAATTCCTTTAGCACCAGATTTTGAAAAATTCAGTAACAGAAGAAATGGAGCATAACTTTCTTTGATACTGGCCATTTAATCTCACTAAATGTACACTGTGGCCTTTTTTTCTGCTTTCTGATTTTTAAGCTAAACCAACTACAGAAACTCTGCCAGAACATAGTATAAAAGGACAATCAAATTAAGTTGGAATTACTTATATGTATTTTTAATGTTATATTCCAGGAGCCAGAGAAAAGAAGTCTTATAAATTTTGGCAACTGGCATGCTTACCAAAAGCTCATTTCTATAGAATTGAGTTCATAAATATTAATTTTGTCTACTCCTGATCTATTTCTGATAAGTCTTTTAATTTCAGAAAAGTGTTTCAGGATATTCACAATCTAGGAATTACCAGTACCATTTGATGAACCCAGAGTATTATTTCAGCAATTATACTTATTTTATTTGGATCAGGAAAGTGTTTGTGTGTGCATGCATGTGTGTGTGTGGGTGTATGTGTTTATGTGTGTTTTGTGTTTTGGGAACAGAGACCTGGAGT
>NW_007212979.1:0-599 GCF_000164805.1 Carlito syrichta
TTAATCTCACTAAATGTACACTGTGGCCTTTTTTTCTGCTTTCTGATTTTTAAGCTAAACCAACTACAGAAACTCTGCCAGAACATAGTATAAAAGGACAATCAAATTAAGTTGGAATTACTTATATGTATTTTTAATGTTATATTCCAGGAGCCAGAGAAAAGAAGTCTTATAAATTTTGGCAACTGGCATGCTTACCAAAAGCTCATTTCTATAGAATTGAGTTCATAAATATTAATTTTGTCTACTCCTGATCTATTTCTGATAAGTCTTTTAATTTCAGAAAAGTGTTTCAGGATATTCACAATCTAGGAATTACCAGTACCATTTGATGAACCCAGAGTATTATTTCAGCAATTATACTTATTTTATTTGGATCAGGAAAGTGTTTGTGTGTGCATGCATGTGTGTGTGTGGGTGTATGTGTTTATGTGTGTTTTGTGTTTTGGGAACAGAGACCTGGAGTAGAGTAGTAACACAGGCTGGCTTCTTGTTTCTCCCCTCAAACTAAAGGTTAGAGCTTTATTTTTTTAACTTTAAATTTTAAAGATGTGGGGTACAATTCAGGGTTAAGTATGCAAATGTTCATTATGCAGGTA
>NW_007212980.1:0-720 GCF_000164805.1 Carlito syrichta
CCATGCCTCCTCCCATCACCTGATTCTTGACAGTCCCATGGCCCTGTAAGAAACATTGGCTGCATGGCCTGGCTGCTTATACACAACAGCAGAAGGAAGGATGTTGAAGAGGAATTTTCCCAAACTATTTGTCTCCAGGACCCCAGCACAGAACTAACACTGACCATGACAATTGTTTTCCAGGAAAAAAAAAGTGAGATACAGACAGAGAAAAAGTATGTTATGATATCAAACAGCTGTGTCCCTGCTAAAGATTTTTTTTTTTTTTGTCTCCTACACAAGTTTCTAGATGGTGACGAGATACAAGGTTGGGATAGTCAAACTTTGCCCACTTGGATGTTCTTGGGATGAGGTGAAGAGAGGTTGCTTCTGAGTTCTGAACTTCTGACTTTTCTGTAAGAGTGCTTGTCTCTGATTGTTAACTTAAGAGATGACCAGAATAGAAAGAATTAGTGCCAAAGGACACTAAAGTGGATAGAAAGAGGCAAGGGCACTGCAATGAAATTCAAGAAGCCTGGTTCCTGGGTCTATCTCTTTCATTCGTTTCCCTCGGTACTCACAAAAGACACCTGGCTTCAAACAGCTCAATTTTCCATACTTATGGTACATTGTAACAGTGACTTCCAACTATTTTTAAGCCGAAGAACTCTGTCTTCAAATGAAATCTCACAAGAAAACTTTAATATATATCATATGCACATTTAACGTCAACAAAGAGTG
>NW_007212981.1:0-559 GCF_000164805.1 Carlito syrichta
TTTTTTTTTTTTTTGTCTCCTACACAAGTTTCTAGATGGTGACGAGATACAAGGTTGGGATAGTCAAACTTTGCCCACTTGGATGTTCTTGGGATGAGGTGAAGAGAGGTTGCTTCTGAGTTCTGAACTTCTGACTTTTCTGTAAGAGTGCTTGTCTCTGATTGTTAACTTAAGAGATGACCAGAATAGAAAGAATTAGTGCCAAAGGACACTAAAGTGGATAGAAAGAGGCAAGGGCACTGCAATGAAATTCAAGAAGCCTGGTTCCTGGGTCTATCTCTTTCATTCGTTTCCCTCGGTACTCACAAAAGACACCTGGCTTCAAACAGCTCAATTTTCCATACTTATGGTACATTGTAACAGTGACTTCCAACTATTTTTAAGCCGAAGAACTCTGTCTCCAAATGAAATCTCACAAGAAACTTTAATATATATCATATGCACATTTAACGTCAACAAAGAGTGAGGAAGAAAGAAGGGAAGGGAAAAAAGCAAGAGGAGGAGAAAGGAAGAGGAAGAGTGGGGATGAACTGAAAATAATCTAAATAGTATGAAAAAA
>NW_007212982.1:0-1567 GCF_000164805.1 Carlito syrichta
ATATGATATCAAGATTTATGCTTATTGATACTCCATTCTGTTTCGTGGCTGAATAATTTACTGTATAGATATGCCACATTTTGTTTCTCCATCCGTCATTTGATGAGAATTTGGGTCGTTGCCACCTTTTGGCTATTGTGAATCATGGTGCTGTGAACACTCATGTTCAAGTTTTTGTATAAACATATATTTTTAGTTATCTTGGGCATATATATAGAAGTGAAAATGCTGGATCATATAGCATTTCTATGTTTTAGTTTTTGAAAAACTAACAAACTGTTTTCACAGTGACAGGTGATTTTTAAAAATCTTTTTTCCGTCCCTAATATAGGTGTTTAAAGCAGTCTATTTCTGTTAAACATCACTCTAGTTGTATTTCATAAATGATATATTATGCTGTGGTTTAATTGTGTACCCAAAAAGCATGTGTTGGAAAATTAATCCACAATGGAACATTATTAAGAGGTGAGACCTTTAAGAGGTGGTTAGCCCACAAGGGCTCCGTTATCACCAAGTGGGTTTGTTATCTCAGGAGAGTATTCCATATAAAAGAATGAGTACAGCATCCTCTTGCATCTCTCTTACCCTCTTTGTTTTTCTGCCATGGGATGATACAGTAATAAGTCCCTGCCAGATGCCAACCTCTTAGTCTTGGATATTCCAGTCTTCTGAACCATGAGCCGATAGCTTTCTGTTCATTATAAATTACACAGTATGTAGTAATAACTCTTATAGCAGCTAAAAACAAACTAAGATGTGTTCTTTTAAATTCAGTTTAAAATTTTGCATAATTTACATTATCTTGTTTCATTGATCCATGGGTTATTCATAAATGTGTTGATTCATTTTTAAAGATTTTTTCTACTGTTGATATCTAACATGATTATATTTTAGTTGAAGTATATACTTTATATTATTTCATTCTATTTACGTTTATTTGGGCTATATAGTCTTACTTATTATTTACCTTGGAAGATGTTTATGTGTGCTTGAAAAGATACATATTTTGTTCTTGTTGGATGAAATGTTCGGTAGGTATCAGATCCATTTTGTTGACATATATTTCCTGTGTTTTGGATAATTTTCTCTCTAGGTATTCTGTCAGTTACTGAGAGTGACATATTGAAGTCTGCATCTATTACTATAAAACTGTCTATTTCTCTTTGATTGTCAATTTTTGCTTCCTGTGTTTTGGGGTACTATTTTTAAATGTGCATATGCTTATAATTGCTATATTTCTGATTAACCTTTCTATTATTTGTAAATGTTCCACTTTGTCTCTAGGAACAGTCCTGTCATTAAATCTACCAGGGGTGCCAAAAAACTGTACACATGTTAAGTGACATTAAGAGATGTTCGCTGTGATCAAAAGTGTCTGGGTCAGGCGCGGTGGCTCAGCCTGTAATCCCAGGTGAGAGACCCAGGTGAGAGGATTGCCAGATCCTGGGGGTTTGAGACCATCCTGAGAAAGTTGATGAGACCTCATCTCTACAATAAATCACAAAACAACAACTAGCCGGGTGTGGTGGCGTGTGTCTGTAGTTCCAGCCACTTGGATGGCTGAGGC
>NW_007212983.1:0-533 GCF_000164805.1 Carlito syrichta
AAGTTTTTCTGTTTTTCAGATTAAAATTGCCTACTGATCTACAAGTTTGTTTTTTCTTCCAACCACACCTGTTCTTCTTTTCCTTCTTTCTCCTCCTTTTCCTTCTCCTCCTCCTCCTTTTTTTTTTTTTTTTTTTTTTTTGAGACAGGGTCTCACTGTCACCCAGGTTGAAGTGCAATGGCATGATCACGGCTCACTGCAGCCTCAGCCTCCTGGACCCCAGGGATCGTCCCAGCTCAGTCTCCCTAGTAGCTGGGACTATAATCATGTGCCACCATGCCCAGCTAATTTTTTTGATTTTTTTTTTTTTTTTTTTAAAAACCATGTTTTACTATGTTGCCCAGGCCAGGCTTGAACCCCGGGCTCAAGCCATCCTCCTGCCTCAGCTTCCTAAAATGCTGGGATTAAGGATGTGAATCACCGCCTGCTTTTGAGCCCTCTAATGACTTTTTGAAAAGTTCCAGTTGGTGTGCTTTTTAACAGAAGACCTTTCAATTGGCTCTTAAAAAAAATTTTCATTGATATTCTCTATT
>NW_007212984.1:0-844 GCF_000164805.1 Carlito syrichta
TATGGTAGCCACTAGCCACGTGTGACTGTTATGTACTTGAAATAAGGCTAATATGACTAAGGAACTGAATTTTTTATTGTATCTATTGTTGAATAATTTAAATCTTAAAAACCATGTGTGACTAGTGGCTACTGTATTGGACACTACAGATATAGAACGTAACTCAGAATTGTGACACTAGGTCAAGGAACCTAGAGAAGTATTTATCTGTCAAATCCCTTGATTTGTTGAGGGTTGCTCCTGGAAATTGACCAACTCCTGGTACTTCTTCCATGTTCCCATGGCCAGAGAATAACTTTGGTAGAAAGTTGCAGGCGCTTAAGTCAGGAAGCCTTGAGTGTGTGTGGAAACTGCCCATCAAAGGTGGAGGGGATCACCAAGGTGGGCTTAAGAGATATGAACAAGGCAAATGTTTTTTAAAAAATCCCAGGAATACGTGCAGTGGTTCAAGCCTGTCATCTCAGCACTCTGGGAGGCGGAGGTAGGAAGATCACTTAAGGCCAGGAGTTCAAAACCAGCCTGGGTAACAGCGAGACCCAGTCTCTGTAAAATAATGTAAGAATTCTGATTTTATTTTCATTCCTATCTCTAGTTCCAGGAGCAGATCCTGAATAGCATAAGCTAATCAATGTGTCCTATAGCCATGACCACTATCATTGGTTCGAGACTGAGTAGATAAGCTAGGCTCATCCAGTCAAGGTCAATATCATGAATCTTATGTGGGATGCTGGTCTACTAAAAGTGTTATTTTAAGCCGGGCTTGGTGGCTCAGCCTGTAATCCCGCGCCTTTGGGAAGCTGAGGTGAGTGGATTGCCCGAGCCCGCGGGTTCGAGACCCGCCTGG
>NW_007212985.1:0-770 GCF_000164805.1 Carlito syrichta
AATTCAAAAATCATAAAAAAGTTTAGCATCCCTAATCTGAAAAAAATGAAATCTGAAAAGCTCTACAATCCAAAATTCTTTGAGCACTGACATGATGCCATGAGTAGAAAATTCCACACCTCTGGTCCCAAGCATTTAGTATCAGGAGTATTCAACCTGTAATGGTGATGATGAAGAGGATATTGTTAACACTACAGAAAAGGTGCCTGTAGACACCATAGTGAAAATGTGTAATGGGCTTCCTCAAGGACTAGAGCAGCATGCATTCATAACAGAACAATAAATCATGTCAGTTTATAAAATCAAAGAGAGACTTTTAAGACAAAAGCCATTGTTAATAACAACTGGAAGAAAAATTTTAAAACACATCCAGAAGAATGCCTCTTCATCTCTAGAGGACTCGTTTCCTATTCCTTCAACTACTTCTGATTATTCCTTTCACCTAAAAAAATACAGTGTACAATAACCGATGGATCAACACACAGCATTGTAGGTGAAGACTGAAAGTCCTCCCTTGTTTATTTCTGTTGTTGTGTAACAGCTGATACAGGTCATGCTGGTGATGCTACTGTATTGCTTAGTTACCGTGAACACATTATTTTTTCACTGTATAAATGGCATGTCATATTTTTTCACTAAGTACTTATGTGTAAGTGTAGGAAAATGATTACTTATCAGCAGCACATAAATTCAGAGTCAAAAATAATGGTGATGCCATGCAAACACATAGTGTTAACAAGGGTGGCTGAGATAGTGACACCTCTGTTTTC
>NW_007212986.1:0-741 GCF_000164805.1 Carlito syrichta
CAACCAATTCCTGATCAAAACCCAAGATGCCCATTCCATAATTGATAAGATAGACAATTGAGAATTCATCAAACTGAAAAGGGTCTGCAAAGCAAAATAAATCATCAAGAGAGCAGGGAGACAGCCCACAGAATGGGAAAAAATATTTGGTACCTGTATATCTAACAAAACCCTAAGATCCAGGATCTACAAAGAACTCAAACATGCCAAATAGGAAACAAACAAACAGCCCTGTTAAAAAGTGAGCAAAAGATACGAATAGACACTTCTCAAAAGAAGGCAAACAAACACCCAATAGATACATGAAAAATTGCTCAGACTCACTAATTATCAAAGAAATGCAAATCAACCATACTAAGATACCACCCAGTCAGGATAGCCATTATCTATAACTCCAAAAACAATAGGTGTTGGAGAGGATGCAGGGAAAAAGGAATCCTTCTACACTGTTGGTAGGAGTGTAAACTAGTACAACCTCTGTGAAAAACAGTGTGGCAATTCCTAAAAGAACTAGAAATTGACCCTCCATATGAGCCAGCAATACCCCTTCTGGGAATATACCTGGAGGAACTCAAATAATTTCATTAAAAAAGATACCTACACAAGCATGTTTATTGCAACACTATTCACAACAGTAAAAACATGGAAACAATGGTGCTGGTCATTGAAAGTAGAATGGATTAAAAAAAAAAAGTGGTACATGTACCTGATAAAATACTACGCAGTCATAAAGAAGGAAAA
>NW_007212987.1:0-1213 GCF_000164805.1 Carlito syrichta
AAGCAAAATAAATCATCAAGAGAGCAGGGAGACAGCCCACAGAATGGGAAAAAATATTTGGTACCTGTATATCTAACAAAACCCTAAGATCCAGGATCTACAAAGAACTCAAACATGCCAAATAGGAAACAAACAAACAGCCCTGTTAAAAAGTGAGCAAAAGATACGAATAGACACTTCTCAAAAGAAGGCAAACAAACACCCAATAGATACATGAAAAATTGCTCAGACTCACTAATTATCAAAGAAATGCAAATCAACCATACTAAGATACCACCCAGTCAGGATAGCCATTATCTATAACTCCAAAAACAATAGGTGTTGGAGAGGATGCAGGGAAAAAGGAATCCTTCTACACTGTTGGTAGGAGTGTAAACTAGTACAACCTCTGTGAAAAACAGTGTGGCAATTCCTAAAAGAACTAGAAATTGACCCTCCATATGAGCCAGCAATACCCCTTCTGGGAATATACCTGGAGGAACTCAAATAATTTCATTAAAAAAGATACCTACACAAGCATGTTTATTGCAACACTATTCACAACAGTAAAAACATGGAAACAATGGTGCTGGTCATTGAAAGTAGAATGGATTAAAAAAAAAAAGTGGTACATGTACCTGATAAAATACTACGCAGTCATAAAGAAGGAAAAAATTATGGATTCACAGCAACTTGGATGGATTTAGCTTCTATCATAGTCAGTGATCTATGAGAGAAACATAAAGCTGAATACCACATGTTCTCACTCATAAGCTGATCCTGAACATTTATCAAAATACCGTAAGAAAGGATTGGCAGTAGTGGAACACTGCCAGGGGAGGGAAGGCATATAACATCATAAAGGGTACTGGATCTCAAACTAGGCAAAGTGGGGTTCAAAGGGAGGCCTACACTTCACCTGTATGATAACCTCTTATCCACCTAATCCTGAATTGTACTGCACATATTTTAAAATAAATAAGATAAATTAAACATAGCAAACAAACAAAACTCATTCAACCCAACAAAAAGACAAATATCCCAGTTAAAAATTGGGCAAAGGGCTTTGGTAGACATTTCTTCAAAGTAGATATATAAATGGTCAATAAGTTCATAAAAAGGTGCTTGACATCATTAATCATTAGAAAAATGAGACTCAGAACCACAATAAAGTGCCTAGTCACACTCCCTACATTGCCTATACTTTTTTTTTAAAGAAAGCAAAAAAAAAAAA
>NW_007212988.1:0-786 GCF_000164805.1 Carlito syrichta
ATCATTGCTGTACCCCAGACCTCTAACTGTGCTCTTGTCCACATTTTCTGAAGATGTATTGTGTTTTTGCCTTATACTCTGTGCAAACCCCAACAATCCTGAATGAATGTACATTATCTCCATTATTAAATTCATCATTTACAACAAAAAAGTATTTTAATTACCTAATTTATTACGATACTGCTCTAAACTTACAAAATAACAACCTCATAGGTGTTGACAAATTAAGACAAATGAAGCTGTCATGGCTGCAGCTACACATGCAATAATGAAATAAAAGCATTGAGTCAACATGCAACTGAGCAGTAAGGTGCAAATTTGTATGAGTGCTTAGCAGTGAATATTTTATCTGTTAAACTCTGTGTAGCCAATGGGTAATCTCTTTCAAAATAGTTACCTAAGAAAAAGAATTTGCTGCTGTTTGAATTGTTCATCAGTCACACACAAAACTATGTTGCCCTTTCTTTATTTCTCTAAATAGAATGTGTTGACTTTCTTATCTAACTTAATTATTGGACTTGATTTAAGATTATCTAGATCAGTTCTTAAGATAGGGACAAACATCATGTTTTGGGTCCCAAAGTAAAGTCAAAACAAGAATTCTAAAACAACAAGATGAGCAATTTTAGTATCTAATTTTCCAGCATGAATACCTTGAAAAAACAATGCTTCTTTGGAAGGCAAAATTTTGGATTTAAGAAAAATGTCATGTTGTTTTTCATCATAAGATTTAAGCCAAGAAAGCATTAAAGACAAACTACCTATTTCAAAGGTAGCCTGAAGCTT
>NW_007212989.1:0-806 GCF_000164805.1 Carlito syrichta
ATTGTTCATCAGTCACACACAAAACTATGTTGCCCTTTCTTTATTTCTCTAAATAGAATGTGTTGACTTTCTTATCTAACTTAATTATTGGACTTGATTTAAGATTATCTAGATCAGTTCTTAAGATAGGGACAAACATCATGTTTTGGGTCCCAAAGTAAAGTCAAAACAAGAATTCTAAAACAACAAGATGAGCAATTTTAGTATCTAATTTTCCAGCATGAATACCTTGAAAAAACAATGCTTCTTTGGAAGGCAAAATTTTGGATTTAAGAAAAATGTCATGTTGTTTTTCATCATAAGATTTAAGCCAAGAAAGCATTAAAGACAAACTACCTATTTCAAAGGTAGCCTGAAGCTTGGAGCCGGGAGAGCAGGGAGAAAGACCACAGTGAGTGAGGTACATTTAGGCGCGAAGAGCACTGTGGTAATAAGAAAACTATATGTGATTCCAGTGTCATCATTGGCAGGGCAGGAGTCCCACTCACTGTTGGGTCTTTAACCAACATTGTTGTATGTTTGACTGAACAAGATGTAAAATCTTCTTTACATTTGGTGGAAAAATTGGGTATCAGACATTGAGTTATTTATAGGAGGTTGAATCAGACATATGATGGAACTTAAAGTCCTGGTTCTGTTCCGAGACTCTGAAACCTGAACCAGAACAAGATTCTGGTTTAGAGTAAATTGGATTTCACTCATTTTGATATTGTATTGGAGACAATATAAATAAAAATGGCTAGAGAAAAATTTGCTTTATGTTTATCTTTTTGTCGTACTTATCTTTCCCTTTTCTCCAGAAAGTG
>NW_007212990.1:0-1582 GCF_000164805.1 Carlito syrichta
GCCTACTTAGATCCTCCTCAGTTTTGACTTATTGACTCTTAAGCAAATTGAGGTTGAGACCTCCAAGCTGGGCAAATAAGACCCTGGACACAACTTTCTGTTGGCCTTACCTCCCTTGTTAGTAAGAAGGGCCCTCACGAGCAGCACATACAAACAACTTCTGAACCTGGATTGTTCCCTGGCTGGCACCATGATGCTGCCAGAGGATGAAGCTGAAGCGTTGTCCACAGTGAAGGTAGAGGGTGCCCTAAGTCTTAGACTTCTTAGCCTCAGTCCCTTTCTCTCTCCTACCTTGAAGTCTCATAACCCCTCAACCAGGGATCTGGTCTTTACCTATAGGCTCAGCAACTTGTGAAGCCTTCAGGACCATTCCTGGGTCCAGCTAGGTAGGGTTTGAAAGCTGTTCTGGGATGCAAGGTCAAGATACTCTTTTCTGGTCCAGTTTTGATCTGGTATGAGGACTCCTGGCAGGTTCTTCTGCCATGTTGTGTTCTACATGGCAATGGCCCATGTCAGGAGTCTGGAATCTGTCTCTACTTTCTCTAAGATTCTAAGACTCTTATGTTTTGCCTGATCTGATTTTTTAACATGTTTTAGTTTCTCTAGGTGCCCAGAAGCTCCTAGACTACTTGTGTTTTGATCTTTCAACACTGTTTCCTGCTGGATTAAGGCCCTATTACCAACGCAGAGTAGTACATTGTAAATAGTAATTTAGATGGGTGAATGCAAATTATTTGATAGAAGAATTGTTGGACAGCCGGATGGGTACATGCAGTGATAAAGTGATGATGGACAGATAATGATGAGTGGATGATGTGTACATTGGTGGATAGATGAATAGATGGTGTTCATTTTGGCAATACCAGCTTGGCTTGAAGCCCTAGGATCCCCTCTGTTACACTCCAGTGCCTTGCTCTGCTACTTCTGGCCACAGCTAGCCTGTCCCAGGTCTCTGCCAATCTGCCTACCTGCCTGTCCCTCTGCCTGGTGCTCCATTCAGCTGCCTGGTGGGTGGTGGCAGATCTGGCTGGTTTCTGGTCCCTGCCATCCTCACATTTGGCCTTCCCTATGCCATGCACCTCTAGTAGTATCAGTCTTGGTCAAAGCTGGGGTCTTTCATGGATTAGGGCCAGTTTGGGGGAGGCAGGGCGTGGTGTCCTAAAACACTGGATGAATCAGGTCAGGGCCCACCCTGCATCCTCCATTCTGCTCCCCAGAGGAGCAGGCTTCTTGCTTCTGAAAATTTGCTTTGCTTTTTCTTTTATGAAAAAATAATCAAAACCCAAATGTAGCTGGCAGAGTTTCTGAAAGTCAATAGGAAAGAAGCAGAAGAAAGGAGCTAGCTGAGGTGGAGATAATGTTCAATGCTTCTGACTGAGACGGATCTAATTAAAACAAATCTTTAGAGCATGGACCTGGAAGCTGGCCCCAGAGGGAACAGAAATCTCTGAGATGGATGCTCCTGGAGGCAGCTGCTAATGATGGGACTTATACCCCGGCTGCTCCTCCTCCTGACTCTTTCCAGAGCAACCTGGCTATGAGGCAAAGGATTCGGGCCTTAGGTCCCTTCTATTCTTTCTCC
>NW_007212991.1:0-841 GCF_000164805.1 Carlito syrichta
AATCTCCTAGGCAGAGACCTAATTGTCCGGAGGGGCCTTAATGTAGGGATGGAGAAAGATCAGCTTAGACCTGAAAGGCGTGTCTCGCAGAGGAAGAAGAACCAAGAATGAGCCCTAAAGCATGGGTGAGAGAAGGAAATAGGGGAGGCCCACCAATTCCCCCATTCAGATTTCTTTAAAACAACCAAACAAAATTATCTGCAGGAAACAATATCTGATCTCTGTGGAAGGGAAAAGTGGACTTCAACTGGTCATTGAAGGTCTTCTTAGGGAGGGAGTTTTTGGAGCTTTTGCATGTCACCATGCAATACCCCAATACTTGCAGTAAAGAAGCCTGATGGACCCTACCAGTGAGTGCAGGACTTACAGGCAATAAACCAAATAGTTCAAACTCACCGTCCTGTGGTTTCAAACCCCTATACCCTCCTTAGTAAAATCCCTGATGAACATGAACGGTTTAGTGAGGTAGACCTCAAGGTTGCTTTCTGAGCCTGTCCACTGGCTTCAAGAGGAGAGACCTCTTTGCCTTTGAATGGGAAAACCCTAAGAATGGGAGCAAACAACAGTATCCCTGGGCTTTACTGAATCTCCAATTTATTTGACCCAATTTTAGAAACGGTATTAGAGGGGTTTCTACCTTTGCCTGACACCAGCCTTTTGCAATATGTGACGATCTCCTAATCTCAGGAAGAGATAAAGCCCAGGTCTCTGAAACAACTATCCATTTACTTAATGTCTTGAGACAGCAAGGACTAGAGTTTCTAAAGTAACTACATTTGTAGAGCAGAGTGAAGTATCTCAGACACATATCAGTGCAGGCAAATGGAGAATGAACCCTGAA
>NW_007212992.1:0-720 GCF_000164805.1 Carlito syrichta
TGAAACAACTATCCATTTACTTAATGTCTTGGACAGCAAGGAGTAAGAGTTTCTAAAAGTAAACTACATTGTAGAGCAAGAAGTGAAGTATGTCAGACACATAATCAGTGCAGGCAAATGGAGAATGAACCCTGAAAGAACGACTGGAATGGTTAAGTATCCTAGGCTCCCCCCACCCCCCAAAGGAAACTTAGAAAGTTCCTAGGTCTAGTAGGTGATTGCAGACTATGGATCAATTCATATGCAGCCAAAACTAAGTTCATATTCAAAACGATTGGAGGAAGCACCAAACTCCCTCCCATGGACTAAAGAGGAAATACACAGTTTAGAAAATTTAAAACAGGCCCTAATTACAGCCACTGCCCTTGTTCTCTCTTCTTTAGGAAAACCTTTCCATTTATTTGTCACAACGGAGCAAGGAACAGCCATTGGGGTATTTACCCAGGATTGGGGTGGGAAAAAGCAACCAGTAGCATTTTTATCCAAATGACTAGATCCTGTGTCCAGGTGGTGGCCAGAATGTGTTGAGGCCATTGGGAGTTAATGCTTTGGTAGTTGGAGAAAGTTGGAAGTTAACTTTCAGAGGAAATTTTGTGGTTAGTACTCCTCATCAAGTACGGGCCATCCTGAATCAACGGGCCAGCCATTGGTTTACTGACTCCTAAATATTAAAATATGAGGCAATACTATTAGAGAGAGATGACCTGGTATTAACCACAG
>NW_007212993.1:0-1762 GCF_000164805.1 Carlito syrichta
CCTTGGTCTATTATATAAATGGAAATCACATTGACAGGGGTTGTAGGAGAAATAAAAGGGAAGAAAAAAAGCTCTCTGATTTGAAGTATGATCATTCTTCTCCTGGTCTATGAGTCTACATGGGCAGAATAGATGGTGGGTTCTGTGCTCCCTGAGAATTATGCCCTCTGAAAACTGCTATATCTCTATCATTTGAGCCAGGGGGACAACATAATTATTGTTTATCCCAGCTTCATAATCACCTCCACTCTCTGCCTTAGGATCATCAGGACAATTATTTATTTCTATTTATTCATATTTACACCAGTCACCATAAAACAGAGGATCTTTCTAATAATGATGTTAACCACTGGACTATAATTTTGTATACCCATCTTCCATTTATTCCTTGCTGTGTGTTCTCTGGATATCATCATCAATCATTCACAAAACACCTTACATACTAGAAGATTCAACTGAAATTTTAATCTTTTTTCTTAATGGAAAAATGGTTTCCCTCTGTGGTATATCTTCCCCTCTAAAATAGAACTTTTTTTCTTTACTCTTGCTAATCAGTCTAAAGGAAAAATAGCAACTTTTCTCACTTATCATTAAATTCCTCTCCTATAAAAACATACCTTTTGATTGTGTGGCATCAAACTGTAACATACACCATCCTTACTTTTAGTAGTTATTTGCCAGCTCCAAGGGCAGTTCTTTCCTCTTGTTTTGAATAATTTATTTCCTGACTTTCTGTCTCTGTCATACACAGTTTCTTCTAGAATACTTGGTGATTTTAGTATTTATATAGATGAAACTTCCAGCTAATTGGTTCTCAGAGTAGTGATCTTCTTGTCTCTTGTCTCATCAAAACCACTCTATCTAATAGTGATACCCAGGCAGACTTTGTTCCCACCTGTAAATGCTGCCATTCTCAAACCCAGTTTTAAAAAACTCTCACTCTTCAACCAACAATTACTTTCTAGCTAGCTTACTCCATCTACTTCCTTCATACCAAAAATCTCTGCAACAACTGATACATGAAAAACACCAATTAATTTGACCTATTAATAGTATACTCTCTCTGGTTCTCATCATCATCCTCTTCCCTTCTTACTCAACATAAATCCAACAGTCAATTACACAAAACACTTTTTTGTGACCTCTTCTAATTTCTTGCTCTTTTCTCATTTTTATGCCCCTTTGGCAAAACTACAAAAATGAATTAAACCCAATTATTCTCCTTTCTCCTATATTACCTTTTTTTTAAGCAGGCAAATAAAACTGAACAACAAAAAAATTATACTCATCTCAAATTCATAATCACTCACTGTAAATGAGTCATATCATTGCCTCTTGGGAGATATTTCCCTGTTCTGCTCAATTTCTAAATCTCCCCAATAGTAATTATTTTATCTATATAATTTATTTTAAAAGTGCGAGGCACAATTCAGGATTAGGTATACAAGTGAACATTGTACAGGTAAAGTTTGGGCCTCCCTTTTGTTCCCACTTTGCCTGGTTTGAGACGGGGACCCTTAGTGAAGATGTGTTTTCCATTCCCCTACACTCTAGCAGTGTCCCACTACTGCCAATACTTTTCGTATAGTATTATGGCAAAAGTTCAGAGTACACTTATGAATGAGAACATATGGTACTCTGTTCTTTGTTTTTGTGATAGATCAGTGAGTATCATCGACGCTAAATTCATCCAAGTTGCTGTGAAGTTCGTATGTTTGTCCTTCTTTATGGCTGCATAATATTCCATTGTGTATATGTACCA
>NW_007212994.1:0-701 GCF_000164805.1 Carlito syrichta
TCACTGTACCATGAAGAGAATGTATTGTATGTCCCTCTAGTTCACTGTCCAGATCCTAAGTCTTGAAAGCCCAGTCTGAACTGGAACTCGGATCTTGGAGTTCTTGCAATCCAGGGACAACCATGAAGGGCTGCTTCTTCCTGCAGGAAGTCCCAGTCCCTTGCCATCATCATTGCCCACAGCTGGCCCAGGAATTGCTACTATTATCAGTCACTCTGGTAGGTGCTAGGGATACAAAAAAAGTTCTTGACTGAAAGAAGTTCACAGATTGCTGGCACATGTCTGATTTTTTTTTTTTTTTTAGGCAGCCTAAGGGATGAAAGGATTTTTGAATCCCTGGGAATGCCCTAGAAACCCTTGTTTCTCGCATATCTTCTTCCTCCTATTAGTTTTCCATTTTATGACATTATCATTAAAACCAGAGATTAGTTTGCCTACTTTTGAGTGTTTTGTTCCAATGGATTGATCTTACCTGAGCTGGTCTTGATGACGTTCACAATCAGACTGGAGTTATATGTAACTTAGATTTGGAATGTTCTTATACAGCAAAGCATTGGAGGGTGTGAAGAAAGTAATGTCTCTTTTTTAAATATGTGGAATCTGAAATAAATAGGGGATTGCCTGAGCCCACAAGTTCGAGAACAGCCTGGGCAACTTGACAAGACTTCATCTCTACAATAAATAAAAAAATTAGCCAGGCG
>NW_007212995.1:0-55607 GCF_000164805.1 Carlito syrichta
GCAACAGAATCACCTGGGAGCAAAACAATACAAAGATAAAATGAAGTTTTCTGCTCTGATAGAACTTACGTTGTAGTGATGAGGTAACAAGATAAATAAGTAAAATGTTTCTTGTGCTGTATGGGAAGATATTTTAAGTAGAAAATAAAGTAAGGGAGGGTGATGAGAAATGTTGGGGCATCGGGAAAGGTTTCAGTGAAAAGTTGAACTCTGAGTAACGTATTTAGAAGCTAAGAAATCAAACCAGGCGGATATCTAGACAAAATCCCTGACACAGGGGACACCAAATGTGGACCTGAGGGAAAACTGTTCTGGGCAGGTCAGAGGAGTCACAGGGAGGCCTGCAAGTCTGGAGCCACATAAGAGGGGTTGAGAGTTACAGGAGATGAACTGCCAGTGGTGGACGAAGCCGTGGTGAAGATCATTGAGTGATCCTATGGTGACTTTAGGACATTTTAAAATCTTTGCTGTTTTTCTGAGCGGGAGGGAAGGTATGGGCAGTTTCTGAGGAGTGTACACAAGTGATCTGATGTACATTTTAATAGTGTCACTCTGGCTGCTGTGTTGAAAATAGCTTGAATATGGACAAGGGTGAAAATAAGAAAACCAGTTACAAAGCTATCAAACGATTTCAGGGAAGGCATGGTGCTGCAAGGGACAAGGGTGGTAACGCTGAAGGTGATAGGAAATATCTACTTTGGAGGAAGAGCTGAAAGGATTTGCTGAGGGCTTGAGTGTGGGGTATTGAGGATGGTTCAAATTTGGGGGCTTAAGTGTTTAATAAAAACTAAAAGGTTGAAGATGCCATTTCCTGACAAGATGCGTTTGAGAGGAGACGATTTCAAGGTTGAATAGTTTTGGACATGGAAGGCTTGGTATACCTGTTATATATTCAAGTGAAAATACTGAGTCCAAATTTTAGGGAAAAGTTCTAGGCTAGAGATGTCAATGTAAGATGACATTTGAAACATGAGGTTGGAAGAGACTGGCAAATAAATTAGTACAAATAACATATAGATAGACATTTGGTGAGCTATAAGAACCAAACTCTGAGGTTTTTTTTCACATCTAGAGGGCTTGAGGATGAGGAAGAACCAGCAGAGGAGGATAAAAAAGAGCAGCCAAAGTGACAGGAGGAAAAATCGATGGGGGAAATCAATGCTCTAAAACCCAAAGAAGAGGGTTCCGTAGGTCAGGTAAAACAAGAACTGAAAACTGACCCTTTATCGTTGCACTGTCCTTGGCGATCTTAGTAAGAAAAGTTTCAGTACAGTGATGTGAACAAAATGTTGGCTGGAGTGAGAATAAAAGAGAATGTTGTGCCCCACAGGTAATATCTGAATCCTAGTCCCTTCCTCCTCCCCTCTTATTAGTGTCCCCAGTGTCTATTATTTTCATCCTTGTGATGGTTTAGCTCCCATATATGAGTGAGACCACGCGGTATTTAGTTTTCTGCGTCTGAGTCAGTTTACTTAGCGTGATGATTTCCAGTACCATACACATTGCTGCAAAGAACATGATTTCATTCTTTTTTTTTTATGGTTGTGTAGTATTCCATGGTGTATCCACTGACTGGTTGATGGGCTTTTCGGCTGATTCCACACCTTCGCTATTGTGAATTGTGCTGCAACGAACATGTGGGTGCAGGTGTCTTTGTTATATAATGACCTCTGTTCTTTAGGGTAGATACCTAGTAGTGGGATTGCTGTATCAAATGGTAGATCTACATTTTTGTTTTTTGTTTTTTGTTTTTTTAGCAATCTCCGCTTTCCATAGAGGCTGTACTAATTTACACTCACACCAACAGTGTGCAGGTGTTCCATCTTCTCCACATGCGCACCAGCATCTATTGGTTTGTACTTTTTAATGCCATTCTGACTGGTATAAGGTGTTTTCTCACTGTGGTTTTAATTTTCAATTCCCTGATGATGAGTGATATTGAACATTTTTTCATATTTGCTGTCTTCTTTTGAAAGATGTCTATTCGTGGATGGATTTAGAGTCTGTCATACTCAGTGATCTATCACAGAAACAAAGAACAGAGTACCATATGCTCTCATTCATAAGAGGACCTTGAACAATTATCATAATACTATAAGAAAGGGACTGGCAGTAGTGGGAAACTTCCAGGGAAGGAGGGTGGGATTGGTAGTTGAGGGAAACTGCCAGGGGTGGGAGGGGCACATCTCATCAACAAGGGTACCTGCATAATGAACATTTGTGTACCTAACCCTGAAGTGCACCCCACATATTTGAAATTAAAATTTTATTTTTTTAGAAAAGGTGCAAATTCGGGTGTCCATTCTCTCTTCAAGTTGTGGTTCTGTCATCTTAAAGTTCTTTGCTTCACTGTGTGGGTGAGGGAGAGACGTGGAAGATGTCACGAGATAGTTTATGGCCAGTTTGGAAGTGACGCGATCACTCGTGCTCACATTCCATGGCCATGAACTGAGTCACATGGTCCCACCTTGAGGCAAGAGGAGCAGGGAGAAAAATGAAAGAGTTGCTCTGAAGATAGTTTCAGCGTCATTGGCTAAACTGCAAAATGCAAACTTCAGAAAGGCATGTGGAAAATGATGTCATAGTTTTCACAATTGCAATGGTGTGTTTTGACCCTTATGTAATATTTAACATTTTTATAAGTGTAAGCATATATTGAATGTTGTTTTTCCTGTTGCTCTGGGGTTGATGTCTAGAGCTCAAAGTTAACATCAAAATGGCTCTATCACTTCCATATTCTAAAGAGGACTGTACCCAAGGGCTATCTCCCTCTCTGGTTATCTCAGAATCCACAAAAAAGTCTAAATATGAGGATACTGGGGGGAAGAGGAGAAGAGGCACAGGAGCCTTGAGGGGAGCAATAGTTATACTCTGAGGTTCCTTCTTCTCTCCTCAGGATTCCCATAGAAAAACAACCTGCGAGGACTGGGCATTTGCATCTCCTGCTCCAGCAGGCCGTCCATGTATTTACTGTGCTGAAGAATTCACACGTCACTCAGTTGCTTTCTTCAGAGCAAAGGATAATATGGTGCAGAGTTTTTAGAGAGTTTGTCATAAACTCCTAGAGTTTTGGAGCCTGTGTGAACCATAGACACTCTTCTACCAGAGATTTCTCGAGACAGGAAGTTCACCGCACCAGAAAGGCAAAAGAAAAAACTGTAGGGTAGTGTGTCTGGAAGAAAAGGTTGGGGAGTTGGAGTGAGTTGCCCGTGCTTCATCTTTCCCAAAGAATTGATAATGTTCCAGTTCTTCCAAAGAATGCTCCAGTCCTCCAAAGAATTGAAGGATTCAGAAGACCATCCTGCTTCCTGCAATTCCTCACAAGGGATCCCTATGACCAAAGGAGGGAAAAGAAACAGTAGGACTGCCAGGGTACTTCTAGACCAGAAAGACAACAAGTTATTTATCAGAAGTTTAATGCATAGATGGTTGGAAGGCAAAGGAAGAAGCTCATTTGGGAGTCCATGGGGAAGAATAGATTGAGATGAAGTTGAACTTGGCCTCAAGAAAACCTCATATTGCATCTGTGAAAAGACCAATAGCTACATAAGCAGATGCAATAGGCAGAACTAGAGAAGCCAGATAATGACTCAGGAAAACACTGAAATACTGAAATCATTTCCTCAATTCTTATTTTCTCTTGTTAACCAACCAGAGGATCTAGATCAAAAAGAGAGAGAAGCAGATGGCTTGTCCCAGGACCAGACCATGCCCAGCACTGGGAGGAAAGTTTAAGATTAAATCTTAGAGTAAAATCAATTTTGTGATTAAAGTTTTAAAGTAGATTAGATGTTTAGTAATCAAAAGGGACTAAAAAGTTATTAGATCTGTCTCAGACACCCTTAAAGGACAGGTGATCTGACAGCTCATGGTTGATTAGAAAGAGAGTAAAGGTTGCAATCTTTACACTCCCCTGCAGTATACCCTCAACACGCTTAAATTGCTTTTTTGAATTAAAAATAGAGAATTAAAAAGCTATTTCCTGGTGGTGATGTCTGCTTATTAGTTTTACCCAGAGTTGAATAAACATTTTCCGGTTTCCCTTTTTTTTAAGTTTTGGAGTATTCTTTGCTTATACCCTTGATTACTAATTCTGAATAATTTGCTCTGTCTTCTCCTCTTTTTATAATTCTTTCAATGGCAGATTGGAGTTTCATGCTGTATCTTCTATGGCCATCATTTGGGAATCTTTTTCTATTAATTTTTATATGGTGTCTTTTTCTTGATTCTGACTTCTATTTGGCTAATTTGATTTTCTGCCACAGCAGTTCAGCCTTTAACTGTTTCACTAATGGCCTGGTTTTGGCTATTGCATTTCTCATCATGGACTGACTTTGCATATTAATTGCAACATCTCTAGCATCTTCCTGAACATTTAAAGTCCCTCTTGAGCCGGGCTCGGTGGCTCAGCCTGTAA
Source organism: Carlito syrichta (assembly GCF_000164805.1). NCBI lineage: Eukaryota > Metazoa > Chordata > Mammalia > Primates > Tarsiidae > Carlito > Carlito syrichta. The sequence continues at coordinate 4,418 of NW_007212995.1, forward strand.
TCCCGTACTTTGGGAGGCCGAGGTGAGTGAATTGCCTGAGCCTGCGGGTTCGAGACCCACCCGGGCAACTTGGTGAAAGCTCATCTCTAGAATAAATAAAATTTTAAAAAATCAGCCGGGCGCAGTAGCGCGTGCCTGTAATTCCAGCTACTTGGGAGGCTGAGGCGGAAGGATCGCCAGAGCCCAGCAGGTCGAGGCTGCGGTGGCTGGGAGCGGCCACTGCACTCCTGTCTGGGCGACAGAGTGAGATTCCAACTCAAAAAAAAAATACCTCTTGAATTATGTCAGAGATCTATTTTAGGAAGTAGGGTTACTTGATTTTACTTGGTTTTAAACCCTGACCCTGCCACTTAAAAACTTAGTGACCTTATAATCACAGAGAAAGGGATAAACTAATAATTTCAAATTCATTGGGATATGTTCCATAACATCAGGGAGAAATTGGCAGCTCGTAGGTAAAGGGTAAGTGAGATTGGGCGGGGATCAGAGGAAAGGAGCCCATCTAGCGATTTAGTGTGACAAAAATAGGGCTTGTTGGGTTTGTGCGCCATGACATGAGGTCAAAAAAGGGTTACATCATGAAGATTCTTGAATGATTGAATCAATGATAGAATTTTATCCTGCAGACACACACACCAGAGATAGGGTACCATGTGGCCAGGCTTGAGAGGCATCAGAATATTCTTGCCACTTTCTGTGAGTTGTTAATATTGGTTGATGAAAATTCTTTTTACAGCACTATTTTAAAATTAAAACAAACATATACACTGTGGCGTAGAATGCAACATCAAATTAACATCCTAAAATAAGCCTGATGCCTATACAAGTACCTCTGGTGGCCCACTCCAGGTGCACGGGAGTTCCTATCCACTCCCATCTGGCATTTGGGATGTCAAATAGGAGAGACTCCATCAGCATCTCCACAACTTGCCAGTACAGGCTTCACTCCCTGAAGAAAAGGCTTCTTCTTCCTCTTTCCCACATAAGCCATGAGGGGCTCTAATTAGGTGATTTAACTATGATAACATCCCAGTCATTCAGAAGTCACTGCCCCAAACAGAGATAAACTGAAGACGGTGTTCCTCACTAATACTGATATATTTTCAATTTATGCAATCCAGAGTGCAGTGGTCTGCACCATCCCCTGCCTCCAATGATTAATGACCTGGCTGTAGCTAGGGTCCAAAAAAGAAAGAGCCAAGGGAAGCAGATGCAGTGGGTTTTATATTATCATGACTGCAACAAACTCATTCGGTGGTGTCAGCGCTGACTGCGGGGTTCTGATTATGAAATATGATGCATGTTGAATTTAATGACTTTCTCTGCCCTTCTGGTGAGTTCACTGCTTTCCAATGTCATTTTCTGTTCTCATCTGAGTGGTAATAAAAGGAATATCATTGACTGTGGTGGCTCTGTAACCACTGTGTGTTTTACAATAAATTGCATTTCAAGACCTTTCTCCCCAGGGGAAAAGTGCATGGTCAGAAGGATTACTCTGAGATGGGCTCTGGGACCTCAGACTCCAAGACGATGGAGAATGAGGTGAAGCTGCCCTTTTTAGGGAATTATTCCCTAAGAACACTCATTTTTCAAGCAGTTATATATCAAAGGTCAGTTTGGACCGGAGGAAAATGATAAAACACAGTTTCCAAAGCAAATGACTACGGCCCAACCAAAATCAATGAAGACTGGACAAAGTCTAACCTCTTAATACGTTCAGGAAGGGGAATCAAGGAGAATACAGGTCAAAACTAGGAAAATCGCTTTGAATTCCTGCTCTTTCTGTGTGTTCAAACTAACTTTTGTTATCCTCCCATGGGAAGGTCATCTCCATCTGGGATTAACAAGAGCAATAATTAATGAGTGATAATTGTGTAGCAGACCCGTGCTGAGCACACCATGAAGGATGTCACCTAGGGTCAAAACCCACCCACTTGTGAATCAAGCCTTCTCACCTCCAATTTGCAAATGATGTAATTAGGCTCAGCCAGGTCAGACCACATTCCCAGGATCCCAGGGCCAGTGGAGGTCAGAGCCCAGGGTCCAGTTTGGGTGTATCTGAATCACAGAAGTGTGCCCCACGGACCAGAAGCGCTGGCCTCACTAGGAGTTCATTAGAAACACCGACTCTCAGATCTTTGGCCCCTTCCACTACCCCTGTGAAGAGGTGAGAACCATGCCTTAGACTCCAAGCAATGGAACTGTAGGGAATATAAAGTTTCCTAATATCTGGGTCAGTTAGGACAAGCCTTCTTCTTCACTGTTCAGAAGGACCTTCCTATCACATAGCAGTGACACCAGGACCCTCAACACAGGAGTCCTCCAGCTCCCAGTGGTGTTGTTGGAACAATGCTGCTCAAACTTCAGAGCACCTGATAATCGCCTCCATTACTGGTCAAGGACAGATTCCTTAGTTTTGTCCTGTGGTCGTGGTTCAGCAGATAAACAGAACTCATAGGAAATCTATCTATCATCTGTCTGTCTGTCTCATTATCTATCTATCCATCATTTATCTATCTCTCTATCTATCTATTGTCTGTCTATCTATCTATCTGTCTAAACAGATTTATCTCAAGGAAAAGACTTATACCAGAATGAAGGCTGAAAAGTCCAGAATCCTCAGGATAGGCTGTCAGGTAAGACCCAGGGAAGGGCTGATACTGCGGTTCAAGTCCAAAGGCCAGGCAACTGCTGGCAGCATTTCTTCTTGCTTGTAAGGTCTTCTATTGATTGCATGAGGCCTGCCCACATGGAAGGTGGGCAAGTTACCTTACTCAAAGCCCACCAATTTAAATGCTAATCTCATTCAAAAACACCCTCACAGAAACATCCAGAATGTTTGGCCAAATATCCAGGCACTTATGGCCAACCAAGTTGACACATAAAATTAACCATCTCGTGTATCTTGATGGCGGTAGTGGTTACACAGATTTACATATTTGAAAAAAATAACATAGAACTATACACATGCATTGGACCAATGTCAAATTTCGGGGTTTAATATTATACTATCATTATTTAATTATTCGATCATTATTTAAAATTAAATAATTATTAGAAGTATTAAGATAGAACCATTGGAGGAGTCTGCATGGGACTTCTCTGTGCTCTCTTTGCAGGTTCCTGTGCATCTCCAATGAGTTCCCAAAAAGTTTAATTTTTGTTTACTAATGCAGATTCCTGCTCATTTGCAGCTGCTCCTCCCACTTCCCCAGCTCCAGGATCCACTTGGACTGTCGATAATTGGGTCAGCCAGCTGTGTGAGAATCATCCTTACGGGAGACATGACCTGACTGGAGCTGCAGTTTAATCTGTGCAACAAGGATCTATGTTATAGCACTTTTCCACCTTAGAGGAAAAAATACATTAGAGTAGCAGATTAGGAGAGAATTTGGTACTGAAAGCGAAACACCAATAACCGTTTGTCATTTTTGGTTTATAGCATTATTCACCTTTAGATAAAGAAGGGACAGTGGAGGTCACTGTTCCACGTATCTCACTGGGCAGGTGAGAAAGAGACCAGAAACCTAAGTGGTCTCCCTGTTGAGTAATCTGTCCACTTACCTCCTTAGTAACGAAGTCAGGACCAGAAACAGAGTTCTGGGACTCTCAGGGCCTGAACCAACCAATTACAATCACATTTATAGTTTTCACAGGTCTTACCACACTTTGCCTGCTTTATCCTCTCTGAAGTCCTCTGTGGTAAGGAGGGCAGTCATCACCAAGTCTACTTTACAGGTGAGGAGACCAAAGACAAGGAGGCAACTCTCCAAAGGCTTCTCCGTGAAATAACAGGCTTGGCTGGCTATTCTCTCCCCTTCAAGAAAGTTAAGAAGTAAGTCCTAAGTTCTACAAAGCTAGGCTTTACTACCCTGAGACAGTCTTCAAATAGGAAGAACAGCCATCCTAGGACCCAGCCCTAGAACACTCTGTCAACTCTGCTAAAACGCCAGTCAACTTCCCAAGCCTATTAGCGTTCTGATCTCAGCCCAGGCACTAATCATATTAACTAGGAAAAATCTTATTGTGGTCCTGGTTTCCTAATGTTTAAAGTGACAGCATGAGACTCACAAATGAAGGGTTGTTTGTTTGTTTTTTTCTCTCAATTTGCTCCGTGATTTATAATCTAGCCTGTACTTTGGAGGCGCTCACATATTAAGATAATTGTCAGTAATGTTCTAGTATTTGCCAAAGTATCTGTGCTTGTACAATAGAGATAGAAGACACAGGTGCCAAGTGGCAGAAAATGAATGCCTGTACCAGCAACTTGGGTCCACTTCCCCTCAGAATATGTCCTCCTTTTTCACATCTAAACCAATTACAGATTCCAGTTAATTTTACTTAAAAAAAAAAAAAAAAAGACTTCATTCTATAGGACAGTTTGAGGCTCACAGCAAAATTGAGCAAGCTGAGCGGTGTGTAGGGACTTCCCATGCATGCTCTGCCCCCACTCACATACCGCCTTCTCCATTATCAACAACCCCCACCAGATGGTCCATTCGTTATCATCCAGGAACCTGCGCTGACACATCATTGTCACCTAAAGTCCACAGTGTTTACATAGGAGTTCATTCTTGAGTTGTACATGATATGGGTTTGGATAAATGCATAAATGTATAACGACATCATAGTGCCATACAGAGTATTTTTACTGCCCTCAACAACCTTTGTGTTCTGCCTGTTTGTCCCTTCCTTCCTCCTAATCCCAGACAACCACTGATCTCTTCACTGTCTCCAGAACTTTCCCTTTTCCCAAAAGTTATACAGTATGCAGTCTTTTCAGATGGTCTTCTTTTACTTAGTGTGATGCATTTAAGTTTCCTCCATGCTTGATGGCTTGATCGTTCATTTCATGGCTTGATCGTTCATTTCTTTTTCGCACTAAATAATATTTCATTGTATGGATGTACCACAGTTTATTTGTCCGTTTGTCTACTGAAGGATACCTTAGTTCCCTCTAAGTTTCAGCAAATATGAATAAATCTGCTTTAAATCTCTGTGTTCAGGTTTCTCTATGAACATAAGTTTTCAATTTTAGGAGTATAAATACCAAGAAGTCCAAGTGCGGGATCATAAGGTAAGAGTATGTTTAATTTTATAAGGAACCACCAAACTGTCTTGCAAAGGGCCGGTACCATTTTGCAATCCCTTCGGTAATGGATGGAAGTTCCTGTCGCTCTGCATCCTCACCAGTAGCTGGTGTTTTCAGTGTTTTGGAGTCTGGCCGTTCCAGTAGTCATTAAAAGGTTCTTGAAATGCATGATCATCTCTGTGCCCCTGCCAAAGTTCAGGCCTCTCACCATTTCTCACCCTTTTACCTGTGACTCCAACATGAGTTTCAGCCTCTTCTAATTCTCCTTCCAAAAATACTGCCCATTTTGCTAAAACATAAATGTGACTGTATCCCTCCCCTACTTCAACTCATTCCAAGGCTTTTCATCCCCTTAAAAATGCCATCAAAATTCCCTAGCGGGACTTCCTGATCTGCATCTCTGACCTCATCACCCATCACTGTTCATGCTCTAGGGACCACTTGCAGCTCCCTCATACACCATTCACCTTGCACCTGACGCTCTCTGGTCCTTGGATACCCTCCCCTGATCTCTGTCCTGAGTAACTCCTGGTTATCCTTTCAAACCAGGCATGTATTCCCTGGGAAGACTTTGCATTCCCCCAAGACTAATTTAGCAACTTTGTTCTGTGTTCTCATATTCTATATAATATCCCATGGATTCTATTGCCACCGTTCCTCTCTTGCTCCCCAGGCAGTGAGTTCCCTGGGGAAGGTCTTCCCTCTCTGTTAGTCATGCTGAACAAGGCTGACACTGTGTTGGCTAAGCCAGCTATCACATCATGTGAAGACAGAACAACATCTTGGTATGGAAGATGTCAAGGAATTCAAGTGGGAACACAATAGCGGTAAGAGATCTTGCATGCATGTATTAAACAAATAGTCGCAAATCATCCCCCTATGTCAAGTCCTGTGTTAGGAGATGGAGACAAAAATGGAAACACCACCACCTCTAACTTATTCGTGCCCTAGACTTCAACTGAATCACATCAAGCCTCAGATATAGCTACCAGTTTACAAGACATTCAGGATCCAGTGGATGGAACATGTCAAACACCACCAGGCAGATACAATCAGCACAATCCAGAATACAGGAAACAACTGAAGACAAATGATTTGGTTTATACGAAAAACAAATTGCAAAGGAAAGTATTTTTAAAAGACACAAAGAGGGAACCTATAAATTAAAAGGCACTTAAGAGACACATCAATCACATGCAATATGTGGACCTTGAGTGGATCCTATTTAACAAGCCAACTCTTTAAAAAAAAATGATGAGACAATTGGGAAAATTTATTAACTAACTGAATGAATATTTGATAATATTAAAGAATAATTGTTAATTTTAAGATGCAATATTGCCATTATGATTATATACTTTTAAAATTTCTTATATTTTGAACACATATACCGAAAGATTTATAGGTAGCTGGGATAGGACAGCATAGATTTAAAAAAAGATTGACCATAAATGAAGGTTGAAGCTGGGTGAGGGGTATTTGAGGTTCATTGGTATTCTTTTTTTTTTTTTTTTTTTTTTTTTTGAGTCGAAGTCTCACTCCATTGCTCAGGCTGGAGTACAGTGGCATGCTTACAGCCACCCTAACGTGGACCTGCTGGGCCCCGGTGATCCTTCCACCTCAGCCTACCAAGTAGCTGGAACTATAGGTACACGCTACCACACTCGGCTGATTTTTTTTATGTACTGTAGAGACAAGGTCTTGCCAACTTACCTGGGCTGGTCTGAAACCTGCAGGCTCAGATAATCCACTTGCCTCGGCCTCCTAAAGTGCTGGGTTGAGCCACTGAGTCCGGCTCATTGCTGTTCTTTTACTTCTGTGTATGTTCGAGTTTTTGCAGAACAAGATAAAAATCGTGAGCACAACAGACACCTCTGTTATTATGTTATTTACAAGTACTTTAACAGACACTAAATAAATAATTACCAATGAGTTATTTACAGTTGGGATAAGGCCAGAGATACATATGGCCTCTGATATATTAGTATTGAATTCCATTTAAGTACTATAGGAAATGCTTTTTCAACATTTTGTTTTACTAAGATCAGCAGTTTATAGGGGTCAGGGCTAGAGCTCTTTCCACTCATTGTCAAAATCTGTGTTGGCTATGTCCATGAAGATTTGGACTTTTCTCTAAAGCAGTGGATAAAAAAGAGACTCAGCAAGTAACAGGAGTCCAGGAAGAATGTAGGTCCCAAGGCCTGTGCCCTGGAAGGTATGCAGCTATTTGTAAAGATGAACTGAAGTGTGTTTCAATTATTATAGCTTGTGTGATATTTAACAAGCAACTTTTTACTGAGTGTAACTAACTGCTGGGATTTAAGAATGATTTAACTTCATACATTAGATTGGATTCATAATAGCATTGTTCCCAGGCCCTTGAATTTCTTTTGATGTCCATAGTGGGCAATGAAGACGAATACAGCTGACATTCCAGTTTTGTTCAACCCCCTCTCCCTGATTGTCTTTGCCACCGCCTCTTGTGAGTACCATCTCTGTGCCCAGATGGCAGTGGTGGCCATCACAAATTATTGCCATGCCAGTGAGTTGCAATTTTTATAAATACTTTCTTGACCACTCTGGTTCGGGATAAATTTTAACATGGATGAGGACAAGGACAGATGAAGAACCTCTGAGTGGAGCATCTACCTCTATAGTGCAAGGAAATGAGATTAATACCACAAGCATGCCCACTAGGAATGAGGAAACAGTGAGGATTACCAAATCACAAATAGACGCGTAAAGCAAACACAATCTGCAGTAATAAATACATATGAAGCAGATGTTAAATGTCATTTAATTATATAATTTAGCAGTAAGCTCTTGTTAAAATGTGGTCTAATCGTGTCTTTTTCTCAATACAATCTATCACATTTTAAACAAGAAAATGTCTTTAAAAATTATGACCCATAGTAAGAAATAAACTATAACATTTTAAAAATTAGATTTGCTATAGGTATTTACTTCACCATTGAAAATATTTTTATATCTTTGATTAATTGTATTGCTCACTGTTTAGACATGCATTGATGAACTTCATCATGAAACAAAAAAATATTTTACTCCTACTTCCACACATCCGAGAATATATCATCCAATTCTGGGTGTACATCAGGCACAAAAATTTACTTCATGGACCTGTATATGTCAGCAGAAGTAAGTTAGAGAGACATTTGTTTTACGGAAAGTGGTAACTACAACATATTGTGCTATGGAAGAAAAAAATATCTTGCATTTCTATAAGTCAACATCTAAGTCATAGCAAAAGAGCAAAGTGAATTTAAGATTATAATGCTAAGTGGTAATGCTATGATCTAAATGTTTGTACCCCCCCCCCCAAAAGCTCATAGGTTAAAATCTAATCCCCAATATAATAATATTGAAAAATGAAACTTGGGGTAGGTAGTAGGTGATAAGAGTGGAACCCTAATAAATGGAAGTAATACCCTTGCAAAAGAGGCACCAGAGAACTGCCCTGTCCCTTCCACCACATGAAGACACAGCTGTGAGGAAATACCCTCACCAAGACTTGATCTGCTGGCTCCTTGATCTTGGATTCCCTAGCCTCCAGACTATGAGAGGAAAATTTCTGTTGTTTCTAAGTTGTCCTGTTTATGGTATTCATGTTATAGCAGCCAGGACACACTAAGACAGGTGAATGGTAACTTATGGTTATCACGGGCTTGTTGGGATAAAATTTCAGGTTGAAAGACATCGGTGGAAGGGAATGACTCATTCGAAGACACAATCAGATCAGAAATACACATACCAGAGTGAAAATTCACAGAGGCAGGTAGGAAGAAACACTGAAGATAATTTAAAGGTGAGATAATTTAGGTGAGGTAAAAATGAAAAAGGAATCAAAACTATTGTTGAGACTTACAAAAGTCCAACCCACAAAATGGAAGAAACAAAGCTACTTCAATGGCCAAGCTCTAGCAATAAATGACTTTCTTGAGATGGCTGATGTACATTTCACTGGTTTAAAAGTGAAGCGATCTATTTGTTTTTCTTCCTGCCCCATCTACTTGCTCCATCCACTCCAGCTGTGTTCATTTTCTAGTTTCTCCCAGCACGTCCACCTCCCTCCCACCTCAGACCTGTGCAAATGCTGATCTCTTTAATGGGTGAATATACCTCTACTTTTGCTTGGCTGGCTTCTTCTTACTCTACAGACCATCATCTTGAATGATTCCATCCCTAAAATAACATGCCTGTATTCTCTGTAATTATCTATTTATTTTGAGTCAGAGTCTTACCCCATCACCCAGGCTGGAGTGCAGTGGCACATTCACGGCCCTGAGTCGACCTGCTGGGCTCCGGTGATCCCTCCACCTCAACCTTCCAAGTAGTCGGAACTACAGGCGCACACTACCACGTCAGGTTAAGTTTTTGATTTATTGTAGAAACAAGGCTTCACCAAGTTGCCCAGACTGGTCTCGAACCCTCAGGCTCAGGCAATCCACTCACCTCGGCCTCCCAAAGTGCTAGGATTACAGGCTGAGCCACTGAGCCCAGCCATATTCTCTGTAGTTCTGTATTCTCACATCATTCCTTTCATAGAACTGATATAATTTGCCGTTGTTTCACTTATTTAAAATTTTCTTCTCTTCTACCATATTCCATGAGAGGATAGAGAACAATTCTCTCCTATTCGCTATTGTATCCCTAGTACTTAATGCATACAATGACTCTACTATCCACTTCAGGGTGGGTCACCGGAAAAATATTTGCTGTATTAGTAAATAAATGATCAAAATCTTGTCAACTTCTATGAGAAAGAAATCGAGAGCTATCCATGAAATTAGTATGACCATACAGGTAAGAGTGTGAGAAGCTTTGATTTTAAAAAAGCATCTACCAAAATGATTAAAAGAAAATCTATATTTAAAAAAAAGATGTCAAGCTATGAGAACAGCATCAGGAAGGCTAACACTCTTATGAGATGAAGCTGCAGACAAATACTAAGAAGATTCACATGGACTTTCATAGCTATGTATGGAGCTAGTCAAAGACAGAGGAAGAATCTGGCTTATTACTTGGGGTATAATGTATAGCATTTCAAGACACTAAAGAGGAAGACTAACCTTGGGCAAATCTGCCATGGAGAATGATCTTTGGTCTGGAAAGATCTTTGGTCTGGAAAGACAATTAGGGAAGACAGGATCTTTCAAGAGAAAGATCACTGCGTGTGGCCAATACTTCAGATTAGCTCACTTAAAACCTACCTTGACCCCTGGAAGACCTTTCCAAACTCAAAAGACTGTAAAGTAAGAATGATTTTTTTCCAGACTCTCTTGCAATTAGGTCATGGCATTCAGGTTCTACTAAGAGGATATTCTCATAAGACACAAGAGGAAGACATCAGCTTATAACAAGGAGACTGAGCAGGGAAATATGACTTTTCTAATGAGCATGATGGTGGAGACATTTGATCCTTTGGGACCAACTGCCCCTGTTGCAGCTTCATGATCCTGGGTCTAGGGGCTGGAAGTAGCAGTGCTGGCTTGCCAAATTGGCAGCTCCCCATTGCAGCAGAGGGTATGGAACATGAGGTCTGTAAGGCAATGCTCCTTTAGCTGTCCAGCGCTATGGTGCGGTTCTAGGAGTGGTTCCTAGAAGTTCAACTCATAGTTTATTGCTTCAACTGCCAAACCCTTTGAAAGTTATTTAATACCCTTTACTCAACCCATTTCTGCTCAAAATTGCCAGAGTAGAATCTGCTGACTACAACTGAGAAACCTGACCAGTTCGCCAAGAAGAGAGGAATCTCTTCCCTTCGCATTTGTATAAAGATTAGGAACAACTACGTCTAGTGAGTCCTACATATTTTGTGAATGCAATTTTGAGTTTATCTCTAACTTATTTCCTTAAATCTATTTATTATTCATTACTAATAGCAAAAACCCAAAAGAAACAATAAGAAGGGTCATGTGTTTATTTTAGAGACAATCTGGTAGAGGAATTATGTGCCTGAACTAATGAAGCTTTGGGGGAGAGAATGTCAAGGAGAAAAATGGGTGCCTTCAGTGGAAGAGACAAGATTAGCAAATCCCCAAGATCTAGAGGGAGTAAAAAAAATTGTTAGTTCAATGTCTGATAAATAAATGAAAAAATTCATGTTGAATTGAACAATCGCTGACTGTTAAGTACCAGCTATGTGTCTCACCATGGTGAAATCAAAAAGGAAGAAAATGACCCCAACTCTGTCTTTAAAGAATACACAATTAGTGTGCAAGGAAGAAAAAGATATATTAAGTGCCAGAAAACAATATAGAATACTATGGAATTAAGTGCAAAAGTGCTTGTAAAGACATTGGTCACTGTGGGTAGGACCCACTGGAAATGGCTCCATGAAAGTCATGCCAATTTTCCTAAATCCAGATAAGAGGATAAGCTCTTGGGAAGCAGAGAAAAGCTCAGAGGCATTTCAAGGACAAGAAATGCATAAGCATGTGCACACACCCATGGGGGCCCAGAAGTAGGGAGAAGGAGTTGGATTGGAAGGTTGGAGAAAATTCCACTGAAGGGGCCAGAAAGACCATCTATTGACTCACTGACATGGAATCAAAGAATTTCTGGATTAGGAAAGACCTTCACCTGCCCAATACTTGAATCCTATCTACAACTTAATTTCCTGTTATCTTGTAACTGAGCCTGTATTATAACAATCATAAGATATTTGTTTCCTTTCCTTTCCTTTGTTTTTCTTTTCATCCTTCTGTGCATGACTCCTTGTATGCAGGAGAGGTTATTCGCTAATAATTGATTATCTTCATATCCTGACTCCTGGAGGCAACCTGCAAGATTAATGAACTTGTGTTTCTTTTAAAGAATAATGATCTATAGGTCAGGCAGACCTCCTGTGATCCTTAGGTCATGCAGTCTTCCTTGATGGCATCTAGAAATTTAATCAGCCAAAGAACATAAGCAGCTTTATTCACTGGGGATATCATCCCCTGCATATCTACCATGCTCATAAAAGCCTCTAGTTATGTTCAAAGGCAGGTCAGATTTGAGAATTTGCCCATTCTCACTTGCGTATTGGCCAAATCGAATAAACCTTTCTCTACTCCTAAGCATTGATGGATCGGTGTTAGGCTCCCTGAATGAGTACTCAGACCTAACTTTTGGGGTTCTGCAACAATCTCACTTATTGTTATTAGAATGTGGGCATAAGTCTACAGCCATATCACCCTGAATGTGTCCGATCTCATTTTATCTTAGAATGCAGACATAAGAAACAACATAGATGTGATTTCAAGTGTCCATCGACTAATGATTGGGTAAAGAAAATAGCCGGGCTCGGTGGCTCAGCCTGTAATCCCGAGCCTTTGGGAGGCTGAGGTAAGTGGATTGCCTGAGCCCGCGGGTTCGAGACCCGCCTGGGCAGCGAGACCTCATCTCTACAATAAATCAAAAATCAGTCGGGCATAGTAGCGCATGCCTGTAATTCCGGCTACTTGGAAGACTGAGGCGGAAGGATCGCCGGAGCCCAGCAGGTCGAGGCTGCGGTGGCCGGGAGCGGCCACTGCACTCCAGTCTGGGCGACAGAGTGAGACTCCAACTCAAAAAAAAAAAGAAAATGTGGTATATATATATACAATAGAGTACTATTCAGCCACTAAAAATAATGAAATCGTGTCTTTTGCAGCAACATGGATTAAACTGGAGGGCATTATCTAAACTGAAACAATTCAGAAACAGAAAGTCAAACACCACATGTTCTCATTTATAAGTGGGAACTAAATGTACAATGTTCGGGTAATGGTTACACTAAAAGCAAAGACTTCACCACTATGCAGCATATGCATATAACAAAATTGTGAATCTACCCCATACATTTACACAAAAAACCTTAGACACGGCCTCATTCAAAAGATCTTGCATAAGCCCAAGATACTGACAATCTTAGAAAAACAAACTGCAAATTAAATTTAGGAATCACTTCTCCCAATCCCCTAATTTTACAAGAGAGTAAAATTTGAGTTCATACGCTTCTACACTGCTGGTGGGAATGCAAATTAGTTCAACTTCTATGGAAAACAGTGTGGCAATTCCAAACAAAAACTAGAAACTGACCTCCCATATGACCCAGCAATTCCCCTACTAGGATTATACCTGGAGGAACTCAAATCATTCTGCAAAAAAGATACCTGCACACGCATGTTTATTGCAGCACTATTCACAACAGCAAAAACATGGAACCAACCATGCTGCCTATCGAAACTGGACTGGATAAAAAAAAAAATGTGGTACATATATACAATGGAATATTATGCAGCCATAAAGAAGGACAAACCTATGAACTTCACAGCAACTTGGATGGATTTAGAGTCTATATAATATTCAGCGATCTATCACAGACATTGCTCACCCATCAGCAGACATTGAACAATTATCATAATACTATAAGAAAGGAAGAAAGGCATTGGCAGTAGCGGCATACTGCCAGGGGAGGAAAAGCAAGGGCACAAAACATCAATAAGGGTATCTGATCTCACACCAGGCAAAGTGGGGACCAAAGGGAGGCCCAACCTTACCTGGACGATGATAAGCGGCCCCTGAACATTTACCATAATACTATAAGAAAGGGATTGGCAGTAACAGGATACTGCCAGGGTGGGGGAGGGGACACACAACATCAATAAGGGTACCTGATCTCAAACCAGGCAAATTAGGGACCAAAGGGAGGAACCAAACTTTACTTGTACGATGTCCACTTGTATACCTAATCCCGAATTGTACCCTACATCTTTAAAATAAAATATATATAAAAATAAATTAATTAATAAATAAAAATTGAGTTCACAGAAGTAGAAGGCCTTCCAGAGGCCACACAGCTTGGTACAGAGCGCTCCCCATCCCCGTCATTCCACCCCCCACCCTGGGTCTCAGAACACCTGACCCAGGTCTCCACTGTGACCAAGAAGTCCCTGACTCTGCTTTGGGCATGCTCAGTTTCTCTTACTATGCGTGAAAAATGTTAATAACATTCTCTCTCCAAACATCCTTTCTCTGAGGAATAATAGATCATGGAAGGAGAAAGGTTTGCCATCCTGGAGGGACATTATCATTTTTATACAAATGCTAAAACAATCCTGAGCTCTCAGCCTGAACTAAGCTACCTTAATCTTACCTGTGTCTCACACCTGGGGACACCTGGTTTAGAAAAAGAAGTCAAATCCGTTTCAAGTGTTCTATCTTAAGCCTCTCAGTTTGCACTCAATTTGTTTTATCACATAGTGATAGGAATTAAAGGCCTTCGCTACAGTTTAGGCAGCTTGCCAATACCTATTTTATAGCAATAAAATATGTACAAATTAAGGAATCTCATGTGGAAAATTCATTCAACAGCCTCAAAAGCCAAATGAATGGTAATTACTTTGAACACAATGTGGCGGCAATCAAGCTCGATTGGATCATGCTTTTAAATGTACGTCTACATTTTAAGAACTCAGATAATTATGAATTATGAAAATAACTAGCAGAGACAATGGCACAGCAAAGCTGTTGTTTATGAAACATGAAAGGGACATTTTCAGAGGAGTAGGGGGAATGAGTCATTCTCCGCACCTGCCAGGGAATATTGAATCTGAGACAGTGACAAAGTACAAGGCTGGGATCGGCTTCTTTCCCCAGTCATTTCACATGGGGACCGCTACCGCTGAGCTCCAGTGTTGGCAGAGGTTGACGCGAGGGCGCCCAGGTTTCCAGCTCCATATCCCACACGGTATGGAATTAAATACACATCCGTCCTTCTACACATCACAATTCTAATAGAATTGTACTATGCCTGAAAACATGGATGAAAACGTCCTCTAGATGCCAAACTCATTAAGAAACAGCTCTTGGAATGGAGAGTCTGTGAAATAGAGTTTCTTTTGCTAGCCCCCCATCACATGAAAGACTCTGGGGAAATCATTCAACCTCTCTGTGCTCCCATTTTCCTGACTGGCTTGAAAGTTATGGTGTTGGTCAACTGATCTCTACCATGCCACGTGACTATGCTACCATGCAGATAACGCCTTCTTTCAGGTGTGAATGTGGAGGCCACCTGGAGGGAGCCGGGAGAAGAGCACTCCAGGAGTGAGCAGTAAGGTCTTAAGACATGAACATGTCCAGAGCATTTGGGGAATAATAATAGTAAAGAGGTCAGAGTTAACTGGAGAGAGTGAGGGGAAAAGCAGAAGGTGGATCAGAGAGGTGAAATGGGGCCAGATTATATCAGGCTTTCAAAACTATTGCATGTGAGCTTTTACCCCGAGAAAAACGGGAAGCTTGGCAGGATTGTTAGCTGAGGACTTGTGTGATCTGACTTACTGTTTTATCAGGATCCCTCTGACTTCTTAGTAAGAATAGACTAAAAGGGACTGAGGGCGGAAGCAAAGAGATCAGTTAGGAGGCTGTGACAATCCAGGCAAGCTCCTACCAGGGTAGGAACATTGGGGGTAATGATAAACGGTCAGATTCTTGATTTTGGCAGGGGGTGGAGGGAGGATATAGGATGCATTCAGTAGAATATGCTGCTGTAAATCCTACCTACCAGCCTTCCATAGAACTGAGAATCCAAATAATTCACAGATTATTATAATGTTAGTGACACCATTCCGAACTCATTGCCCTGATGTGCTTTATTTGCATCTTTAATTTTCCAATAAAGCTTCAAGTACCTATACACCTCTCAGGGGAACTCCTCTATTAATAGCAAGTGCTTGTTGTCAGAAAACAAATAACTTATCACATAATTTTATTGAAACAATGTAAAAGTGTCCTTTTTTTTTTCAAATATCTACTGTCTTCTCTCAGGGAAGCAGAACCTGAAACAAGGGCTTATGGTGGACAGTTGATTTCAGGAAGTGGTCCTAAGGAACAGAAGTGGAGATCTTGGAAAAAGCAAAATATGAAAGAAAGATGTATTCCAGAGAAACACATCTACCTATATACCTACCTACCTATTTATCTATTGAAAGATTTATTTTAAAGAATTAGCTTATACAGTTATGGTATGTCTGAAATCTATACGACAGGCCAGCAAGCTAGAAACTCAAGTTGATGCAGTCTTGAGGCAGAATTTCTTCTCCTTTGGAAAATCTCAGTTTTTGCTCTTAAGAGCAAAAGGTCTTTCAGATGATTGAATGAGGCCAATCCACCTTACCAAGGGTCATTGCTCCTACTTAAAGTCAAGTAATAATAGATAGGTGTTAGCCACATCTACAAAATACCTTTACAGCAACACCTAGATTAGTGTCTGATTAAATAGCTGGGCACTATAGCCTCGCCACATTGACTTATAAAACTAACCATCACAGAAAGAGTGCAGAATATTAGCAAAAAGGGTCACCATTATTTCCTTCACTGTATCTAATATCTTCTGCACTGAGATCTTTTGGCTCCTCCCACCCAGAGATGGAGTATATTTTCTCATCCTTTGAATCTGGGCTAACCTTGTGACTTGTCTTTGACCAATAGACTGTGTCACTGAGGACTCCTAAAGAGAGGAGAGAGGGAGGGGAGCAAGAGTTGAAAAACTACCTACTGGGTACCCTGTTTACTATTTGGGTGACAGACTCATTAGAAGCCCAAATCTCCAATCTTGTGGAAATTGGAACTGGCAACCAATTCCTGATGAAAACCCCAGTGCCCATGCCATAAGAGATAAGATAGACCAGTGGAACCTCATCAAACTGACAAGCTTCTGCAAAGTCAAAGAAACCATCAAGAGAGCAGGGAGACAGCCCACAGACTGGGAAAAATATTTGTCAAATCTATGTCTAACAAATGCCTAACATCTGGGATCTACAAGGAAATGTGCTGAAAAGAAAAAAACAAACAGCCCCATTACAAAGTGGGCAAAAGGTATGAATAGACAGTTCTCAAAAGACATACAAGCAGCCAACAAATACATGAAAAAATATTCAACCTCACTAGTCATCAAAGAAATGCAAATTAAAACTACACTGAGATACCACCTAACTCCAGACAGAATGGCCATCATCAATAACTAAAAAAATAACAGATGCTGGAGAGGATGTGGCGAGAAGGGAACACTTCTACACTATTGGTGGGAGTGTAAACTAGTACAACCTCTGTGGAAAACAGTGTGGCGACTCCTAAAAGTTGTAAAAATCAACCTTCCATATGACCTGCAATCTCCCTACTGGTAATATACCCGGAAGAACTCAAATCACTCTATAAAAAAGATACCTGCACATGTATGTTTATTGCAGCATTGTTCACAATAGCAAGAACATGGAACCAACCGTGCTGCCCATTGAAAGAGGAATGGATTTTTAAAAAGTGGTATATATACACAATGAAATATTACACAGCCATAAAGAACAAAATCATGAACTTTGCAGCAACCTAGATGGACTTAGGGTCTATAATACTGAGTGATCTTTGACAGAAACAAAGAACTGAGTATCACATGTTCTCACTCATAACCGGACCTTGAACAACTATCATAATACTATAAGAAAAGGAATGACAGCAGTGGGAAACTGCGGCGGGGATGGGGAGGAGGTGGAATTGGCAGTAGTGGGAAACTGCTTGGGGAAGGGAGGGCACACCTCATCAACAAGAGTACCTGCACAATGAATATTTGTATACCTAACCCTGAATTGTACCCCACAATTTTAAAATAAAAAATTTAAAGGTAAAAAAAAAGAAACCCAAATCTCACCATCACACAATATACCAATGTAACAAGCCTGTACATGTACCTCCTGAATTCAAATTTAAAAAAAAAATAGAATGTGTCAGAAGTGACATTGTGCCAGTTTCAGCTTGGGCATCAACAGACTTTGTATACTCCTATTGTTCTCTTGGGACTCTGAAGCTTCCACGTGAAGAAGCCCAGGCAAGCCTGCTGGAGAGCACAAAACCACAATGACATCAAAGCAGAGGCCTCCCTAGCCCATCCTGTACCCACCTGATCCAGCATCTGCCTACACAAGTATGAGGGAGCCCAACTGAGATCAGCCGAGTCTGGAACAGATAAGAAGAATCACCCATCTTACTCACAGATTTATGACCCAAAGAAATGGTTGTTACCTTAAGCAACTAAGATTTTAAATGCCTTCTTATACAGGAAAAAAAAACTCTATCTAATACAGAAGGAAAGTCAATAGAAGAATGAATTATCAAGCCAGTTGTTCATTTGCTGCTAAGAGAAATTGGGACTCAGGAGCGTCTGGACATGAGTTTTCGTCTGAGCATCAGAACAAAATATTAATTCACTGGTCCGCTTCCTCATTGACCAAGGGCTGCCTCATGGGGTGTTAATGCTCTCATACTCTCAGGATATTCATATGTAGGTGTCCACAGCTTCCTGCATGGGTCCCATGCTGCAGTATCAAAAAAGTCCTTGATCCAAAAACAAGGCCAAGGTAGCACACCTGAGTCATGGTACTATTCGTTTTCACTTTGGATGAACTGAGGGAATGTGCAGTGGATGCATGGGATGCCCAGCAGAGTTACATTACTATGATTTTCTCTAGCTCTTTGTTAGTTTCAGTCTGTCTCAGATCTTTTTAAGGTGCTAGGCAGCCAGCAGCAATCTTTGCAAAACACTTAATATAGTGGATTCATGAACTAAGCTAAAATTCCTGCTCTTGGAATCAGTCTTGAGGGTACAAAACGTAGCCATCTCTCTAACCTATCACTCTTGATCAGCACGTCAGCAAGTCCAAGATACTTACTAAATGGGATGACCCAGAGGGTTTTGTGCAAGGAGCCTGAGCCCTTATTTGCTCTGCTCTTCCCGAGCTGTGTTTGTTGCGATCACTCATTTCCAGCTATTCCTGAACCAAGAGGACTCACTGATTAATTTCTACCCCTAGTATGTAGCTGCATGTTCATTTCCTCATGGTAATCTGGAAAGCATAGCCTCCAAAATGGTAGCAGTTTTCTTTGCCTGTTGGTTCACACAGATGAGGAGCCAAACATAACCAGGTGATAGTTGTAGCTCCAAGATCAGTAGAATTCTTACTGTGACCCCAGTGAAAGAATTTCCCCTTTTTACTCCAGAACCTCCATTCCAGCAGGACTTGGGTTTTATGTATATATTTTTTAAGTGTGTCATTAGGAGCGATAATTAGAGGAATAAAATCTACTTCTACTGCTTTGCTCCTGAACCAATATATTGTAGTTTATCAGGGGACACAGCAGCATATATGGGCCATTGTTTTCATCCTGAAGGTGCCCCGATGCCACAAGATTTATTTCCCAGAGCAATCTTGCACCCTCACCAAGATTTTAACAAGTCATTCCTTTATTGCAGTAAAGTGACTGCTGCAGGGTGATGTGGTTTATGAGAGGACCAGCTTAATGGCCAAAGACGTATGCACTCTTTCTCATACGTCTTTGGCCATTAAATAGGTCCCTTGGTTTGATGTAGTGTAGTGGGTGACTCCATGCTAATGAATCAGGCATTCTCTAGTCCTTGAATGATGGTACTAGCAGAGGAACCAAGAACTGGAGAGACAGACCATGCCTGGAATAGATAACAATTGAAGTCACCACAGAAAGCTATTATCTCTAGGGCAGAAGATCAGTTTAATCAAACTGCCACCTAACAGCTGTTGAGTCTTCTCTTAGATGGCATTATAATGAATGCTCAGAGTCAATCTCTGCTGCTAGCTAGTTAAGTAGTCAGCAATAGCAATAGCTAATTCAATCTTGGGCCCATACTTAAGCTGTCCTCTGACCAACTTTTAGCCTATTGTCTAAGCATCAAAGTAGCCTGCGAGAAAAATGACTAATATCCATTATCATAGAGTCATCCCATTCATCTGAAGATGCTTTCTGGTGAGTATTGAAATAAGACGCAAACATTAGCAAACTTGCCCACCCATCCCTGTTTTAAACTTCCTTTTCTCTGATCTTTCGGTCTTTCCCTTGTATGCCTCTGATCAGTCAAACAAGCCATTAACTTCTGCCAAGAGTACAGGTATGAGGAGAGACCCAAAGAAAACTGAAATTTATTTTTAAAAATTGTGTATTTATTCTTACATGTTTAAACCCCAGTCACCTTCAAAGCACTCTCCATTTGATTCAATACACCTATCAAGATGTTTTTTCCACTGCTCAAAACAGTTTTTGAACTCGTCAATTTTGGTATCTTTTAGGGTTTTTGCTGTTTTGTGTTTCACCTCTTCCACATCGGCAAAATGTTTCCCTTTGAGGACTTTTTTTTAATTTAGAGAAACAAAAAAAAAATTACTCAGGGTGAGATCAGGTGACTAGAGAGTGTAGGGGACAGGGGTCATGCGGTTATTGGTCAAAAACTGCCAAACACTAAGCTTGATGTAGACAGAGGTAATGTCATGATGAAAGAATCAGTCACCTATTTGCCACAACTTGGGACGTTTCTTCCACAAATCATGACACAACCTTCTGAAAACTTCCAGACAAAAACTTTTGTTGACCGTTTGACCTGGAAAAACAAATTCCTAGTGTACTACAAGGGGCTACCCACCAAAAGACAATTCCAGTTTTTTGGGAGTCCTCCCTCTCATGGTTACAAAGTGCACTGTTCACAGCTCTGTCCATTAGAAGTAGCCTCTAGATTTATCTTTCAGGGATAACCAAGTGTGGAATTTTAGGACAGCAACAGTCTATTTCCACAAGCAGAAATATATTAAATATTATAGTTGATATCAATTTATATATTATATTTACATATGCATGCATTAATATATAATATATAATCATTTGATATGAAGTACATAATTATATTTTGTATAAGGTTGATGTATTAAATAATATTACATATATTCACCTATCTACGAACCATGTCTGAATTTCTCCTCTATCAGTTGATTGGATGTAGCACGCACGAAACCCTAAGTGTAAGTTCAAGGAAAGGTACTTAGCATGGAAGTCTAGACAATCTTGTTTGTGCTTCTTATTTGTGCCTTCTAGCCTTGTTCAGATCCAATTCTAAATGTATCATTTCCATCAGACAATAAATCACTGCTGTGCCTACCCAACCTTTATGACTCAAATGTGCTTCATAATTCTCAAACAATGATGGACAACTTTGGTCCGATAGTCGCTTGATGTCCTGTAGTTGTTCAGTCTCTACTGGAGCAAAACAACGCACCAGGAGGTGATTTTCAAGCAGCAAGCAGTTCTCTGCCACAAAGTACATGGCCTCAGAATGCCTCCAGATCCTAGGGGTCTGCACTGTGACCCTCCTATTGGATTGTGTGGGCACCTCTAGTACGAGTACTATGGAATCTACTGGGGCACACGGCTTAAGCAGCAGGATATCTTTCATTGTGGCTTCTGCCTGCTCCAGAGCTCACCTTTCCCCTTGGCCAACACAGACTTTCAGGGTCAGAACAATATTTTCTAGTGCAGTATATACTGCCTCCAAAATCTGCAAAGATATCAAGTGCAGTGTCTCTCTTTCTTTCTTTCTTTCTCTCTCTCTCTCTCTCTCTCTCCCTTCCTTCCTTCCTTCCTTCCTTTCTTTCTTTCATTTTATTTTTGATTCAAGGGGTACATATGTTACATGGGTTTATTGTGTGGCACTGAGGTTTGGGATTCCATTGAGCCCACAACCCAAATGTTGCTCAATGGGTAGTTTTTTTCAACTCTTGTCCCCTCCATTCCCCCTTTAGGGGTCCTCAGTGTCTGTTGTTTCCATCTTTATGCCCATCTGTACCCAGTGTTTAACTCTCACTTATAAGTGAGAACATGCAATATTTGTTTTTCTGTTTCTGTGTTAATTCGTTTAGAATAATGACCTCCAGCCATATCCATATTGCTGCAAAGGACCCATACAAAGAAACAAAAAGTGCCACTCTTTTTTTTTTTTGAGTTGAAGTCTCACTCTGTCTCCCAAACGAGTGCAGTGGCCGCTCCCGGCCACCGCAGCCTCGACCTGCTGGGCTCCGGCGATCCTTCCACTCAGCCTTCCAAGTAGCTGGAACTACAGGGGCGCGCTACCACGCCCAGTTAATTTTTTGATTGATTGTAGAGATGAGGTCTCGCCAAGTTGCCCAGGCGGGTCTCAACCCCGCAGGCTCAGGCAATCCACTCACCTCGGCCTCCCAAAGCACGGGTTTACAGGCTGAGCCACCGAGCCCAGCCCAGTGCCACTCTCTTAATGGCAGCTTCTCTTACTGCCAACCGCAGCCTGTAGAGAACAGCTACCACCAAACCTCTCAAAAAATTTGGTGCTTCCTTCACTAGCACATTTCTTACTGTCTTGATGAAGAGAGAGTGAGTTAGGAAAAAGTTTTAAGTAAAGGGGTGGTTTTGCATGATAAATCTTTCTAACATTCCCACCTCTGTCAGCCTTTTGATTGCTCATTCAGTTCTCTGCCAAAGCAGCGTTGGCAACTCCTCCTTATTTACTAAGAACCATCTTCATGTGCAAACTTCAAGGAGCTCTCCCAGCAGGATAGCAGGACTGGCTCCATGGGACTTTGCCAGGTCGTTAACCCCAAGTTATAGAAAAATGTTTTCTTAGTAATAAATTTCTCCTATTCAGTTCTATATTTTGCCCCTGCCCCCTGCACCACCACCAGCACTTTTGTTCTAACACTGCAAGTTTCTCTCCCATAAATCCTCTCAACGTGTATTTGCCAAGTCTCTACAATCTTTGGATAAGAACAGTATTTTATTTCAAAGCAGGGAGTGGCTAGGCTGGGCTACAGCCTGACCGTGGGGGAATAGACAGTCATGAGGTGAGCAAGAATCGTCTTGCAAGTTGTGACTTTATGTGAGCTTTTTGCAGACCTCCAGGCAAAGGAACATTGCTCCTCTCTGTCCAGAGAGAGAACTGCTTCTGTTGGTCCGGAAGACTCAGGGGAATCCTCTTTTCAATATTCTCAGGCTCTCTAACAAGTATTCCCCTATTTCTGGTGTCAGGGCCACAATCTTTTGGGCTTTCATTTTGGCAATAGATACTTATCAAGACCCTCATTTGGCAAAAGATGCCAATCAAGCCTATGCATTCAGCGTTTTTTCTCTGTTCTTCTTACAATTAAGTCCTGGGCCTGATTTTCAATCCTGTTTATCCTAACAGCTAAGAGAGACGGAGGTCTCCATAAATAATTCCATGAAGACTTTCTGATGTTCATCACGTGCCCTGAGTTGAGGGATGACTCACCCTAGTCTTTTCTTTGTGTTTATTTCTTGAAGTCTTCTAAAGCTGTTGACAGAAGCCAGTCAATTCCAGAAGCTTCATAATGACCACTGGTCTCATGCTCATCAAGGCCTCCTGCTTGAAGTAAGCCAAAGAGCTGCCTCCTTTTCAAAGCTCAGCTCAATCCACCATCAATGAGAGTCTTAGCCATTGTGAGGCTTCTGCAGGCCTGGACTTAGCACTACCTCACTTCCTCCAGCTATGGGTCCAGGTTGCATCTGATTGATGAGTGAGGGATCAGGTTTCCAAAACTCCTCACGAAGGTCTGTTTTCTAGAGACTCTTCTGGTCCCGACTCTTGTAACCTGCATTCCTCTAGAGAACACAACCTAAGACAAAGACTGTGCCCAGGTTGCTTTTTGTTGCTGCATTGTTTTGTTTTTTGAGGAGATGAAGAGCAAAGGTCTGGGAAGAGTGCATCAAGAAAAGAGGGAAAACAGATACAGAAGGATGCTTTTGCGCTGGTCTCCTCAGAAGACCCCTGGGGCTTGGTCCTTCTGTTGGTCAGGTAGACTGTCCAGTAGTTGAACAGAAAAGGGGAGCACTTACCCACTAACGGGTTTTTGTCTCCCATTGACAAGGGTTGGCCCAAGGGGCAGCAATTCCCTCACATTTGGGATCTGTGCATGTTAGATGCTGGGGGTTTCCCACTCCAGGGACCCTAAGAAAGACACCAACTCATTGTACAGTTGAGGCAAGAAGTTGTCAAACCCCCTTTGGGCAGCAGTGGCCGGAGTAAAACCGGGCCAAGCGGAATGAAGTGAGACGCATCTACTCTGCACAAGTGAAGTATAGAAGAAAGATACTATTCTCTGGGAGCCTCTACTTTGACACAGGCAAAATGGGACTGTCAACCCGTGTCATACTGCCATGGGTAAGTGGGACTCAACCTCACTGGGGCCTTTTGAAACGTGGTTAAAATTTACCTCGTGGTTTTCCCACGAACGGATCAAGAAGCTGGGGTATTTACTCATCAATTTCTGTTGCTCATTAGTTGAGCATCATTCCTGGGGCATTGAATCCGGGTACTCCCAGTTGGCCCCAAGTTTAAAAACTGAGTACAGTCTTGTAACTAGAAAACTCTCTGAGATGTAGGAGACCACCAGCAGGTGTGGAAGCCCTGCAGGGGACATGCGAGATAGGCCAAGAGGACAAGGAATGGGCACCAACAATGTTTTTATACTTCTCTCTGCCTCGTCAACCAATATCACACAGAGCAAGAGGCCAGGTCAATATGAGTGGTGGGTTCAGTAATTTCACATCTCCCAAATCCTTTTGTAAGCTCCCACATGAGTGAGCTTCCGACAAAACTCTCTTCCCATAAAAGTCGCCTCTGTAGCACTCCTATGAAGTGTCAGAATTTAGGTTTTGAATAAATGCATACCCTGTCCATTCTCACATTCCCAGGGCTGTCAGTAGATCTGAAATTCTCTCGTCAAACTACCGCTTTGAGCCTCCGTGCAGGGAACAGCAAAATAAATGCTCCGATTGCCTCGGAAGATCAGACATGCATGCCGTACAAGACATTATCTGAAAGCCACCACAAAAGACCTCTTCCGGCTTTATTAAAAGTGGCAGACAACGCCGGAGTGCCCGAGCACAGGGCCAAGGTGCTTGCAAGGGCAATCCACACGCCGCTCAGCACTAATAGGCGACAAGTTCTGATATTCCAAGAATTTCTAATTCGTGGCTGCTTCCACTTTCCCAGAGCAGATATCCAAATTGATTCTGCCTGCTTCAGTCTCAATGTGTGAAAACGCTGACAGACAGTAGCACCTAAGGGTAAGACGGCTGCCGAGTGATTGGTTAAACAGCTATTCATTTCGAAATATATCTTCCAGAAGCAGAATAACAGAGGGCCACTATAGTGTGCAGCCCATTAATTATACAGTTGACAAAAAAATTACCCTTCAGATCAACATTAGTGGAGACTTGGCTGGAACAGGGTGGGGGAGAAGCAATGGGCAGGAAAAGAACAACATTCAACAGCGCGTGGTGAGCGAGACTCTCCTAGCTCAGGAAGGAGTAAGATAGTGTATATGTGGCACATAATGTGCCACCAAACTGGGGACCAGCCAATAGGCGCCTAACAGGTCTCCTTACTCCAAACCCTGCCAGAGAATCTCTTGGCGTGCTTCTTCGAGGACTAGCTTAGTCCAGTGGGAAGTGCATGATTAAGGATCTTTCTGCACAGGTTTCTGTCTGTGGGATTTGGGAGCACTTATTGGCCTGTCTTAAGCCTCATGTCTCTTATCCATAAAATGGGGATGGCAAAAGCAGTCTTTAGGTTAGTTAGAAAGATTAAATGCGGCCGGGCTCGGTGGCTCAGTCTGTAATCCCGTGCCTTTGGGAGGCTGAGGTGAGTGGATTGCCTGAGCCCGCGGGTTCGGGACCCGCCTGGGCAGCGAGACCTCATCTCTACAATAAATCAAAAAATCAGCTGGGCATGGTAGCGTATGCCTGTAATTCCGGCTACTTGGAAGGCTGAGGCGGAAGGATCGCCGGAGCCCAGCAGGTCGAGGCTGCGGTGGCCGGGAGCGGCCGCTGCACTACAGTCTGGGTGACAGAGTGAGACTCCAACTCAAAAAAATAAAAAAATAGTAAATAAATAAATGCGGTCGCAGGTGGCTGCCTGACACATCTAGTTTCTTGCTTAGTGCACATCTGTGTTCTCCCATTCTGCAGTCTTGCTGTGCTCTGACACATTCCTGGGCATCTGGTTGAAACCACGAGACCACCTGGCTGGGTACCTGCTCTTCTAGCTCTATCCAACAGGCTGCCCAGGGTGACAGGGCCCAGCCTGGCAGTGTGTTAGGAGTGCCAACCTCTCTAGAAGAGGGGGAAGGGGTGACCTGCTTCTCATCCCAGGTCTAGATTTCTGGAGGGAACCAAGCCTCTGGTGTGCATCTGACACCAGGCTGCAACTTCCTCACCTCCTCCTGCCAAGGATGGCCCATTAGGTTGCCTGGCTCCCTTCTGAATCCAGTCCTGCCTCACCTCACCTCTGGAGTTGATTCTGATTGAGAAACCCAATCTGTCCCATTCAACCCCTAAATCTAGATGGCACGTTCAAACTGGGTCACTGCAGGAAAGTTTCATAAAAGGAGTCATTGAAAAGACTATGAACTGCAGGGACAAGAGGAGGGGAGGCATAGCAGAACACACAGAGGGCTGACTGGAAGGATTCAGCCAGGTCATGGCACCCTTGCAGGAAGGGAGTCAGAAGAATAAGTCCCACTGGCCACATTCTTCCTCCTCCCATGGGGCTGAGTTCAGTCAGAAGCCAAAGGGAAAGGAAGGCTGTTGCTGCCATCCAAACAAGTCAGCCTCCTGGGGAGCAGAGAGGGCAAGGCAGAGGAGGGAGGAGGAGTTGGTGGAAGACAGTCAACACTCAGTTCCACGCCACCTCTGGTGCGACGCTGAGTTGGAACTGACGAGCCTTACCAAACCCGAGGCTACTAGAATTTCTGAAAAACACTGGACCTCTCTCAAGTGCAGTTTCTCTCAGCTGCATCTCTGACTCCAGCAGCTACTCTAATGAGTCATTTTGAGCAGACATCCTCCAGCTTTAAGTGGGTGCCATGGCAGCTTTTTGCCCTAGACTTGTCCAAGGACACCGCAGGGACTTCTGAAGAACATCTAGGATCTACAAGGAACTCAAATGTGCCGAAAAGAAAAAAAACAAACAACCCCATCACAAAGTGGGCAAAAGATAGGAAGAGACACTTCTCAAAAGAAGACATATGAGCAGCCAACAGATACATGAAAACATGCTCAGCCTCGCTAGTCATTAAAGAAATGCAAATTAAAACCACACTGAGATACCTACCACCTAACTCCAGCCAGATGGCCATCATCAATAACTCAAAAAACAACAGATGCTGAAGAGGATGTGGCGAAAAGGGAACACTTCTGTACTGTTGGTGGGAGTGTAAACTAGTACAGCCTCTGTGGAAAACAGTGTGGCGATTCCTAAAAGATCTTAAAATCAACCTCCCATATGACCCTACAATCTCCCTATTGGAAATATACCCAGAGGAACTCAACTCACTCTATGAAAAAGATACCTGCGCACAAATGTTCATTGCAGCATTATTCACAATAGCAAAAACATGGAACCAACTGTGCTGCCCATCGAAAGAGGACTGGATTTTTTTAAATGTGGTACATATACACGATGGAATGTTATGCAGTCACAAAGAAGGACAAAATTATGAACTTTGCAGCAACTTGGATGGACTTAGAGGCTATAATCCTGAGTGATCTATCACAGAAACAAAGAACCGAATATCACATGTTCGCACTCATAAGCGAACCTTGAACAACTATCATAATACTATAAGAAAGGGATTGGCAGTAGTGGGAAACTGCCAGGGGAGAGGGCACACCTCATCTACAAGGGTACCTGCATAATGGACATTTGCATACCTAACCCTGAATTATACCCCACATCTTTCAAATTAAAGAAAGAAAAAGGAAAAGGAAACCTCCTTGCCTTTTATCCATGCACAACTTGAAGTGTGGGGAGTTCACAGTGTGAGGCTACCTTTGACCCATGGGTGCTGGAAAACATAAATGCTTCTCTTCCCCCATCAACAGTTGAGAAACATAATTCATAAGGTGCTTTA
Organism: Carlito syrichta; assembly: GCF_000164805.1. Lineage (NCBI taxonomy): Eukaryota > Metazoa > Chordata > Mammalia > Primates > Tarsiidae > Carlito > Carlito syrichta. Next base: position 32,300 of record NW_007212995.1, read on the forward strand.
AAAGGTCTGATTTCTGATCCTGAATTCTAACCTTCTGGGACCTGGACCCTGTAATTTTCACCTAGTTCCTGCCACCCCTCTGCCTGGGCAGGTACTATTGCTTCCAGAATCTCTCTCATCCAATAAATTTGACTCCTTGCTCTAGATTTCAGACTGCCAGGAAGCTAAGGACCAGCACTTCTTAAATATCCTCCCCAGTCCAGTTGATAATACTCAGGGTCCAGGAAGGAAATATGAAAAACTCAAACCGATAGGTTCAAGGTACAGGGTCTATTTCCACAGAACAAGTGGTTATTGTCCCTAAGCTCAGAGATCAAGCACCAGTCTTCCATAGTGGTGGTCAACTCAGTAACTTCTCATTGAGTTGATTTTCCACCCTTCATGTCTGGTTTCTCACACATTTTCTGCCATCATTTTGCAGATAAAATACCTGCACTCCAGCCTTTGTCTCAATACCTGCTTCCTAGATCACCGGCAGGAAAGGCACTACTTCTCAAGTGTGATTTTACAACTTCCAGAAGAGCCAGTCATTTCAGAGCCAATTGGTTCCTTCTAATCCACACTCAAAAATCATCTCACTCTTCTCCCATGCTATTGGGAACATCTAGGATGCCTGGCCAGTCTCTGACCGCTGTGCCCTGAAAGTGGACTTTTTGTCTTATGTTCAGCCCTTAGATCCATCCTTCTTACCGAGCCCCTGGAGATCACAACACACATAGTCTGGTCTCCTTGTACCTTGGAAAAAGATAGGTTCTCTCTCAATTGGAGGCACCAGGAGCAGCTAGGAGACTGTGAACCAACAAAGATCGTGGTAGTGGAGATACAGAGAGATGGATGGAGTTGAGAAATACCAAAAAAGTGGAAATAAAAGATTTAATGATTGTGGAAGACATGAGAAAAACAAAGGCAAGAACGAATCCAAGCTTCTCACATGGGCTGCTAGATCAATGGGGTGCCGTTTGTGAGACCACAGCCTGTGGACAAGTTTCCTACTGGGAAAGCCCTAGTAATTCCTGTCATTCTAGATTCTCTCCCTGCCAAATGTGCACCTCTTTATATATCCCCTACACCTGCTCAGCCAGGTTCCACTGAGAGTGTGGTTATAGAACTCTATATGCCTGCTAAAATGTATTCTCTTTTAGTTGAGCTAACACAACGTAGAATTTCAGAAATCCAGTTTTGCCAAGAAATCTATAGAAAACCAAATTATAATAAAGACTTGGAGGAGTTACACGTTAGCTTGCCAGACTGTTTGCTAGGCATGGAGTTCCTTATGTCCTGTTCTCAACACTACAAAAGGCTTTATCTCTCCTTTTGGGTTTCCTGGGCCTAGGCAATTACCTCCCACCCCCAACCTGCCTGCTGTTCCCTGAGGAGGTAGATAGGAGCACATTGGCCTCATCCATAGGCTTACTTGAACCATACCAAGTGTCCATGCTTAGATCTGTTGTGAGAGCTGGAATCTGGGAGGGAGGAAGATCAATGGAATGCACTAGAGTACACATTCCAGAGTGGCTTATGGGATAGGGTTCAGACCACAAAGACAAAATCCTAGATAGTTGTTTCAAACAACGCTGATGCAAGACAGAAGCAACTCCCAAGTCTGGAAAAACAAGATCCCAAAACTAATCAGAAGACTAAGCCTGGAAGATATGAGTGAAGCTGAGCATCAGAGAATAGACAGGATGGTCTGGGGTACAGGATCGCTCTTGAAACAGATGTCAGGTTCCAGTAGCAAATGCCTTTTCCGCACAATGTGCTTGAAAGGAACACAAGTTAGAGGTGGTAAATCCTGTCCTAGGAGAATGCAATCTTCCACAATTAGCAGGAGAGACAGGCTTGTCTACTGAATGTTGACATGAGCCAGGCACCGTGCAAAGCCTTCGGCTCACACACTTTGTTGAAAGCTTCCCACCCTTAAGGTACAGAGTATTTCCCCCGTGTATCAACAGAGAAAATTAGAGCTTGGAGAAGTCAAATTACTTGCTAGCTGAGCCTGGATGTGAATATAGGTTTGTTAATTTCTAAAGCTCCTGTTATTTTTTATTAGAATATTCTAACTTCTCTGAGCATACTTGGCTTCTCTCTACCTCCTGAAGTGCTATTTATACCACGCTTTGGCTCAACCTGGGTATGAGACATATGGCATCCCAGGAACATGAGCAAGTGGGTGTGAGGAAGTTGGGACCTTCTGAGTCAGGGGCTGGGCCCAGGCCCGTCTCTAACTTCTGTGGGGTCCAGGGTAAGAGTACAAATGGAGGCCTCAAAGCACACCCCAAAATAGTAACAAGTTGTAAGCCAAGCTAACAGACTGCTGCATAAAATATGTTCCCTCCATCTTTCTTGACAAACAGACTCTCGTAATAACCTGAAGAGCCAAGCTTGAGCTGAGAATCCTTGGGTTTCTCTAGGTTCTGTGCTGAATGTGGCTTGAAGAGTCTTTTATCCCCACCCCTTGCCTGACTCCTTTCTCGCCATTCTGGGCTGTATCTTGCTTTGCAAAGGGCCTTGTACATTTACACATGCCTAGACTATTTCCATCCCAGGCAAGCAGCTACCCTTTGGCTAAGCTTCAAGTTCAGGATTGTGCGTGGAATAAGATAGAGACCCACATGGGTCTTAGAGGCAGGGTTATAACTGTTGCAGCAAAGAATTCTTGTCTCTCCACTATTGGGAGTGTGGTCTAGAAGGGAGACATAGGTTCCAAGTGGACACATTTCTTTGGTAGTCTTCTTGCCCCAGAGGGAGGATCTGGATGGAAGATAACCCACAGAAGTCCTCTTACTTAGGTCTAAGGCCGATACTGCCTAGATTACATAATCCACAGCTCAAGGGGATTGGTGAGCTCCAGGATGGCTCAGACAGGGACTACATGAAGGGATTCAAACCAGTAGGCCCATCCGCCTGTCATAAAGTACAAAAGGTATCCTCCCTCCCCCGGAAACCCTGCCACAGGCTGGGGTCTCGAAGCAAGAAGGAAGGGGCTGTCTAAGGCCAGGCAGGGCATATAGTTCAGAGCTCTAGTCCCCACGGTGGACTGAAGGTTAAATGCAAAAAGGCAAACTCCTCACTTATTTCTGAATAGAACAACAGGACCAGGCTAGCTTTGGGTAGAACGAGGAGGACATGCAACAACAGGCAACAATAGGGAGGAAAAATAATTCCAGGCTTCTCTCCTTCTGGCAGAGCTGAGACTGCTGGACAATCTCTGCCAGGTCAGATCTGGCTCCGGAACACACTGCGTCTGATTTCCAGTGTGAAGGGCACCAGTGATTCTAATCGGGAGAGACAAGGGAGACAGGAGTTGATCATTTCCCCGTTAGGAGTAACGAGTATAAACTGAGAAAAAGAGGGACGGAGGCCTTCCTGCCAGCTGAGCATGTCTCCACCCAAAGTCAGTTTAAACCACCCACAGCTGGTATAGAGATTTACCAGGGAAGCTTCAAGATGCTCCCTTGGGGGTTGCAGGTGGCAGAAGTAGGGACTTATTTAATGGATGGTCTTTACCATTCATGTGCTAGGACTCCACAGACCTCCTGTGCTTCTGTTGCATAAATCCTTTCCTTAAACACATATTCATTTTTTAAAAGAAAACATAATTTGTGTTACCATTCCATTCCATATGTATTTACATGTGGCTGCTCATTTGAAATAAGTCTGTCTCTGGTTTTTTTGTACAATTTTTAAAACTGGAATGGCATCACTACTTTGATTTCCTTCAAACCCAGGATTAAGTACTGAGAGAAAAGAACCATGGGATTTAGACTTCAAAAGTCCAGTTGTAGCTCTTATTTGATCAACTTGTTACCTTATATGTTTGAGGATGTTATCTACCTTCTTTGGCCTCGGCTTCTTCATGTGTCAACATCAGATTCATCCAACACAAAGGAAGTCTGAGGCTTCCATGAGATACCATGGAAGCCAAAGCACTTTCAAGGTGATAGGCTGCTGTACCAAGAGCTTTAGAAAGAGACAGGTCAGGATTTGAATTTTAGTTCTGCCATTTACATATTGGGTAATCTTGGGCATGTTTCTTAAGCAACTTGACTCTGAGTTTCTTCATCAGTAAAATAGTGGACACAATACTTATTTCTAATAGTCTTGTAAAGATTTAGGCACTAGACAGCAGACGTTCTTGCTGCTGTCCTGCCTATTGTGCCCTTCACAATGTATCTTCTATTTTAAAAATTTACCTTTCTTAGCTAAAAAAAAAAAAATAAAGATTTAGATGACATAACTTTGAAAGAAATGAATGCAGTTCTTTCCATATGGTAGATACTTAAAAGATATTAATTTATTTCATTTTTTCTAGAATAAAATACTACAGAGGATCTAATTAAACCTAATTATTTGACCTAGGATGTTTTTCTTTCCAGTCATTTTAAAACAAAAATAATGGAAGTCAGTGTTATAAAACCTAATGATGCTAAAACAATAACAAGGGATTTTACTGCTCCTTTTTCAATAATAAATAGAACACCTAGACAAAAGAATATTTGAACAATACCATAAACTAAATAGACTGAACAGACATCTACAAAACATTCCACCCACCAACAACAAGATACACATTCTTCTCAACTGCACATGGAACATTCTCCAGGATAGGACATATGTTAGGCCACAAAACAAGTCTCAATAAATGTTAAAAGATTAAAATCAAGGTATATTATCTGACAACAATCGAATGAAGCTAAAAAGCAATAACGGGGGGAAAAAATCACAAATATGTGGAAGTTATCCAATACACAATTAATGGGTCAAAGAAGAAATCACAAGGGAAATCAGAAAATAAATATAGATAAATAAAACTTTCTTAAATACAACATACCAAAGCTTATGGGATGTAGCAAAGGCAGTGTTCAGAAGGAAATGTATAATTGTAAATGCTACATTAAAAAAGGAAAATAGTCTCAAATCGAAGAGCTAAGTTTCCAATGTAAGAAACTAGAAAAAGAAGAGCAAAGTAAATACAAAGCTTGCAGAAGGAAGGAAATAATAAAGATTAAAGCAGAGACAAATAAAATAAGGAATAGAAAAACAATAGAGAGCAGCAATAAACAAAATTCAGTTCTTTCAAAAGATTAACAAAATTGACAAACCTTTAGCTAGATTAACAAAAACACACAGAGAGAAAAGATGAACAATTAAAATCAGAAATAAAAAGGGGATATCACTACAGATCTTTTCGAAATAAAGATTATAAAATAATATTATGAAAAATTATATGTCAACAAATTAAATAACCTAGATTAAATAGAAGATTTCTTAGGAACACAAAAATTACCTACACTGACTCAAGGAGAAATATAGAATCTCAGTAGACTTATAACAAGTAAACAAATTGAATCAGTATTCCAAGACCACCTCCCCACAAAAGAAGTTCACACCCAGGTGACTTCACTAATGAATTCTATTGAACATTTAGAGAAGAATTAGCACCAAACCTTTTTGAACGCTTCTAAAAATTGGAGAGGAAGGAACACTGTCTAACTCATTCTATGAGTCTATCATTAGCCGCTAAGCTAGAAAAAAAAATCACAAGAAAAGAGCATTACGGACCAATATCTTTTTTGAATTTTTTTTGAATATAGATGCAAAAAGCCCCAAGAAAATATTAGTAAGATAAATCCAAGAGCATATTAAAACGATTATACACCTTGACCATGTAGAATTTATTTCAGGAATGCAAGGAAGGGTCAATATAAGAAAATCAATGCAAAATTTCATGTTCATAGAATGAAGGAAAAGCACATGCAGAAAAGGCATTTGACAAAACCATTTCATAATTTAAAAAAAAAAACACTCAGCAAACTAGTAATAGAAAGGGCAACTTTTTCAACATGATAAAGGACATTTATGAAAACTCACAGCTAACATTCTGCTCATACTTTTCCCTTAAGATCAAGAGCAAAACAATCAAGTGCCTGATTTCAGCACTTCTATTCAGTATTGTACTAATAGTTCTAGCCAAAGCAATTCAATAAGAAAAAGAAATAAAAACATCCCATTGGAAAAAAGTTGTAACTATCTCTATTTGTAGCCATGATCCTAAATAAAGAAAATTCCAAAGGATCCACAAGAAAAATACTAGAGTTAATAAGCAAATTAAACAAAGTTTGAGGTTGCAAGATCAACAAACAAAATTCAGTTATGTTCCTATATACTTTCAGTGAAAAATTCAAAAAGAAAAATAAGAAAGAAAATTTATTTACAATAGCATCAAAAAAATTAAATACTTAAGAGTAAATTTTACCAAGGAGGCAAAAGACTTGTGCACTGAAAACTACAAAACATTGCAGAAAAAAATTTAAAAACCTAAGTAAATGGAAAGCTATCTCGTGTTCATGAATAGGAAGACTTAAAATTGTTACAATGTCAATAGTATCCAAAGAGAGCCACAGATTCAGTAAAATTTCTATAAAAATTCCAAAAGCTTTTTTGCAGAAGTGGGAAGGCTAGTTCTAAAATTTATATGAAATTGCAAGAGGCCCAAAATACCCAATTTTGAAGAAAAAAAACAGAGTTGAAGAACTCACATATCCCAATTTTAAAACTTACTAAAACTACAGTAATCAAAATATTGTGGAACTGGCATAGTGATAAACAAATAGACCGATGAAATAGAATTGAGAGTTCAGAAACAGACCCATATGGCTAACTGATGTTTTGTGAGGATGCCAAGTACATTCAATAGATGAAATGTAGTTTTATCAACAGATGATGCTGGGACAATTGAGTATCCGTGTGCAGAAGAATAAAATTGAATCTCTACCTCATATCATATATAAAAATTAACTCACAATGGATCAAACCTAAATGTACCCACTAAAACTGCAAAACTCTTAGAAGACATAGGCTATAACTCTATGCTCTTGACATCAAAAGCACAAGTGGCAATAGAAAAAAAATAAATAAGAGTTTACCAAAAAAATTTTAATTGTACTTCAAAAGACATTATCAATAAAATCAAGAAAATGAAAAGAACACCCAACAAAATCGGGAAAATATTTGCAAATCATATATCTGATAAAGATTTAATAACCAGAATGTAAAAAATGTAACTTAATAACAAAAAGACAACAGCCTATCTTAAGAAATAGGCAAAGGACTTAAATTGACATTTTTCCAAAGAAGGTAGACATTTTTCCAAATGGCCAATAAGCACATGAAAGATGATCAACATCATTAGCCATCAGGGAAATGGAAATGAAAACCACAATGAGATACTACTTATTGAGATGCCTATAATTTAAAATATTTATGGAAGATAACAAGTGTTGGAGAGTATGTAAATAAATTAAAACCCTCATACCTGGTTGGTGCAATGTAAAATTATGCAACCATTGTGGAAAACAGCTTGACAATTCCTCGAAAGCTAAACGTAGAATGACCAAGTGACTCAGAAATTCTGCTCCTAGATACATACCCAAAAGTATTGAAAAAAGGATTCAGACAGATACTTGTATGCCAATGTTCATTGCAAGATTATTCACAATAGCCAAAAGATGGAAACAAAGAAATGAAAAATATCAACAAAAGCATAAACAAACCGTGGTATATCTCTCCAATGAAGTATTATTCAGCCATGAAAAGGAAAGAAGTTTGGATACATGCTACAACATGTCTAAACCTTAAAAACATGATGTTAGATGAAATAAACAGACCTTAAATGATAAACATGTAGAATAGGCAAATTCATAGAGCCAAACATATAGGAATAGGCAAATTCAAAGGGAAGTCATTACTTAATGATAGCAGCTTTTGTTTGGAGTGATGGAAATTTTGGCAAATAAGTAATGGTTATATATTATTGTAAATGTAATTAGTGATGCTGAATGTACATTCAAACATGGTGTAAAATGACAAATTTTTTGTTATGTATATTTAACCACAATTTAAAAAAAAAAAGAAACTTAGGGGCAAAGAGAATTTAGAGAGAACATGGGCAGAGAAGAGAGTTCAACAGGCTTCTGGAAGAAAGAAAGTCAATGGAAGTGTAATAACTGAAATAGCAGGATGGAATAAACTACATCTCAGAAGCCTGCAGAAGGAAATATGAAGGGAAAGCGAGACAATTTATCATTCTTTGGAGACCTGGGTGAGCTCAACACCAGGTACAAGAGAAGGCAGCTGCCAGATGTGGGATTGTTAAGAGATAAGTTGGTTGAAAGTCAGTACACAGAGCAGATTCGTGCACAAACTTAGTGCAGACAAGTCACTGTTAACAGAAAACAAGAATTTGATGGGTATGGTGACTCATAACTGTAATCCTAGTACTTTGGGGGGTTGAGGCAGGAGGATTGCCTGAGCCCTGGAATTCAAGACCAGCATGGGCAACATGGCAACATCTGTCTCTACATAAAAGTCAAGAAATTAATCAGGTATGATTGTGCATGCCTATAGTCTCAGCTACTTGGGAGAATGAGGCAGAAAAGTTGCCTGAACCCAGAAAGTCGAGGCTGCGCTCCAATTTGGGCAACAGAGTGAAAATCCGACTCAAAAGAATAAAAAAAGAAAGAACAAGTTTATTCTCTGAAAAAGTAACTAGAGTAACTCCAACTTCAGGGATACAAGATAGGGAGGAGAATGCAGATGAGGTGTTAAGCAGGAAATTAAATGAAAATCTGCAAAGTGAATATTGGTCACCTGAACCCCTATCTCCTGACCAGCTCACAGCACTTCTACAACTGAAATTTCAGTTAATGATGAGGGAAATCTAGAATAGATGATGTGGAAGAAAAATAATAAATATTAGTTATAGTCTTTGGAGCATATACAGCAGTGGGGTCTACAGGTTGGTCCAGCAGTATATTCGTATTAGTCTCTTCAGAGTTTATGGCTGGCTGCCACCTCAAAGAGAACTATACTGTGAACTGAACTTACTGAAGGGCTTGACTGGATCCAAATGGTACAAGAGGTGAGGCTGCATCAGACACTATTGGCATACGACTGCCAAACCCCTCAGTCCTATCCCCTGCTCCAGTGCTATTGTGACTACCAGTTCTGAGCAGTGGACTTCTGCCAGTTCTGCACAGAACAATCAGACAGCACCTCACCCCAAGTTCCCCAAGTTCATACTACACACCCCTTGCTTCCTACCTTGGAACTCCTCTGATACCATGGCATGCGGTACCTGTGAGAAATATGGCACTCCCCTGTGCACAACCAGGAATTAATGAAGTGTAAAACCTATGACACCACTCTTGACCCATGGAAGATGGGAGCTGGTGGATTAATGCTTCTTCCTTTTGTCCTTCTCATGACCTCCGCAGAATGTTCTGGTGAAGATAAAATACTGTCCCTTGTAGCAATGGCCAACTCTGCAGCCCATCTTTGTATTGTTTTTTCCCTCTATTCTTACTCCATTTTCCCAATCCCTCTCTTTTATTCCCGGAACATTCCCCAAAACTACCTAAATACATGTTTTTGTCCCATTCTCTGCTCTTTTTGGGGGGAAGAGGGGAAGGAGTCCAAATTAAGACACATCTAAAATATTTTACCCAGTCATATGAGCCAAAAATATGAAAGTACGATAAAGACACTTCCCGGCATGCAATGACAGAAAGATAAAGGAAAGAGGAAGGGGGAAGGGAGGAGAGAGGGAAAGAAAGGTAGAAGGAGAGAGGAAAGGAGAAAGAGGGGAAGGAGAGAGACAGAGAGGGAGGGAGGGAGGGAGGAAGACATGGGATCAAGGAAAACTCAAACTAAATCCAATTCAGGAAGTGGGCCAAGGGAAGTTTCAGAATAACAACTGTGCATCAGACTCAAAGAACAAGCCCTGTAGATTACATCTTCAGAAGGAGCAACTCTGGAGGGGGTAGAATAATTTAAAGAAGATCTCACATGAATGAGCATTTGGGGAGAAAATAACCGTATAGAGGAAACTGACAGGTCTGATGGCAGAATTCAAAGATGTGTACATAAAAAGCAACATAAGTGAAAGATAAAGTAATTATTTACTCCCCTACATTTCCAAGAGAGGAAATGGAATCATCGTAAAAGTATGGCCCACTAGTGAACAATATTTAGACAGCTATAATAATATAAATTCTTATGATTGATTTTTCTAAACACGTAGCTGAATTGGTGGGATAAGGGAGGAAATGTTTGTGTGTAGGGAGAAAGGATGAAAAAGAGCTAATTCATCATTTCTCACACAGTAAAAGACAATAGAAAGTGTGCAAACTGATAAATCAAAAAGAAGCAGTGAAAAGCAGGTATTCCGTTAATGCAGCAGTCTGTTGCTAAAAGCAGTGCATACCCTCAGTCTAAGGATGAGGGTATAAAGAAGAGATCATTTTATTTTCTCCTCTGATCTTCACCTTCTATACGCTGCTATGTTGAAAGTCGTTTTCCCTTTACTTCAGAAACTCTTGGCCCAGCCTCATGTATTTCTGGTCATTTTAATAAAGGTGTCAAATGTCCAGTCCACTTTTCTCATCTACTTTTAATTTTTTTTTTACTTTTAAGGAATACCTGCGCTGGTTTGTTGCATGGGTATATTGCATGATGGTGAGGTTTGGGTTTCTATTAAGCCTATCCTTCAAAAGATCACATGAATGCTCTTCTTTGCTCCCATCTCCAGTTCTGTCTCAGCCAAGGAACTTACAACAGGGAGGAGACATGCTGGCAATTTACCACGCCCTCCATTTTGGTCAGGAAGTGGGGTCAGAGTCAAGGGGTAAACATCTTGATGTTTCCCTGGTACTGCTATCATCGCCTCCTAACTAACACTGGTTGGCCTTACATGTCAATCATGTGACTAGACTCTCAATGCTTATTTGCTTACAGAGCACTTGTATGAGTTTTCGAAAGACTCTCAGGAATCTTTCCACCACCAAGCTTATCTCTTCTGACCCCACCCAACCTTACACCCTGGCCTCTTGCCGCTGCCATTCCTTCCAGCAGAGAGCCAGCAAGATGGCTCCCACTCGGCCAACTTCCCCAGTGCCTCTTTGGTCTACAAGCAACCCTTCATCCTTGCCATGTCCCTCCTCCCGCTCCACTCTCATTCCTTGATCTTCTCTGAAATAGGCATCAAGGGCGATCGGCCAACCTGATGCAGAGCAGACATCCAGCAGGAGAATTAAATGCCAGACTCCCCTTCTTGTGAATACCCCTAATCTCCACTCAAAACCTCCCTCCCCCATTCCTTGGTTTGGAGCTTCAATGGGAAGGAAGCAAGTGAAAGTGAAGGTGGGAGGAAACACTAATTCCCCCCTAGGCTTATGGTTGCCAGGATCTTTCCAGAGTTTGGGGTGCTCTGCTTATATAGGTTGGAGAAGAAGGTATGGGTGATAGCAACACAGCCCGTTGAGAGGCAACATCATGTAATGGTCCAGAGTCAGACTATCCTAAAGAGAAACCTGTTTCTGTCCTTAGACAGAGTTACTTTACCTTTCTAATCCTTAGTTGCCTCACCTGCAACCTAGAGGGACCTCATAGGTTCATTTTAATAGTTAAATAAATAAATAAATCTATGGAGTTGGGAATAGGCCCCGGGACGTGGTAAACACTATCTAAGTGTTATCTATTCTTATTATTTCTCCCACACATCAGAAAGAGTCGTGTTGTCTTGTCAGTTCTCTTTAGATTGTAGGAGTTTTTAACACCTATTATTTTCAGCTTAGAAGCTATAGTTAGCATCTTGAGACCAAAGCAAAAGTCCATTTAAGGTCTTTTTACACATATTACTTAGAAATATGGAGCTAAATGCTGGAAGAAATAGTTAAAAGAGTAGGCAGTGATCGCCTCTAGAGAATCAGACTTGGGGGATATAGCCTCAGGGTGGACTGTTGCTTCTCATTATAAGCCCTTTATACTATTTGATTTTTATAAACTAGATGCGTGCATTGCTTTGATAAAAATTAATTCTTAATTTATAATGAAAAAAAACACTGAGAATACGAAATAGAATTCTGTATGTTAATTAGCATCAATTTTATTTTGGTCATATTTTTAAAATGTGATGACAGCCTCGGAAAAATGATAGATAATGCCAAAGGATATCATTCAATTGGGATTGGAAAACTTGTGTATATATAGTGCAAAAAAATTAATCAATTCTTTTTTCTTTCCTAACCAAAAGGATAGTATGCCCTATTTTTTTTTTATTAAGCAAAGTGGTCTAAAACCAAATTTTCAATAAATCAGTAAAATATTTCTTGGTGAACTCTCATGTTTAATCAGATTTGGAACTCTTATAGTAGTTTTGCTTTTTTTTCAGGCTGTTTACTGCTTTTTAAGTTATCTTCCTGGCAGCCGTTTACCTTCACGCCATTGTATTCTGCACATTGGATCAACTTTGGGAAACTTGGTGAACATATTCTATGCCAGGGAGGTTTCAGTGATGTTCAGAAATGAACAAATGAATCTTTAACATGTTACTAAGCATTCGAAGTGCATGTGTGAGATCATGGATTTACAAATAGAGAAGACACAAGAGAAGATGATATGGAGTTATTGTCCTCAAGACTATGCATGTTGGCTACAGGAGCAAACTTGCTGAATGTGGACCAGGTTGCTGGGGCAGCCAGAATTGGGAGGATGAAGAAGCATCTATCATGCTCACACGTGGCATGGCACCACTTTTCCCTCTGAGCCACAGGCTTTAACTACTCATCAGAATAGTTTCATTCCTCCCTTGGGTCGAAATGCTTTCAGCACCTTGAAGACCCGCTCTGTAATTTTTTTTTTAAATAGAGACAAGATGTCTCTCTGTTACCCATGCTGAAGTGCAGTGACATGATCACAGCTCACTGCAGACTCAAACCCCTGAGCTCAAGCGATCCTCCTGCCTCAATCTCCCAAGTAGCTGGGATTGTAGGTGCATGCCACTATGTCCAGCTAATTGTTTTCTGTGTTTGACCTCACCTTACAATCCTCCATTTCCCAGCTCAATCTGTGGGTGTTAGAAAGCCCCAAGTGGCCTGGTTTGATTCTTTTCCCAGAAGATTCCCAATTTTGTGGCCCAAATTCACACTCTAGTTGTCTCTGTCTCTTGGCTTCCCAGTCGTACATGTAAAGAAAGAGAAGTCTCAACACATGGTGAATATGCTAATTGACAAAGGAGTGGGTGCAACAGTAAATGACATTGTTATTTTATTATTTTCCCAGCTTTGCTAAGGCACAATTCATCTAATAAAAATTCACCTATTTTAAGTGTGTAGTTGGATAAATTTTGATCATTGTACATGTTATGTAACAACCAGCACAATCAATATAGAAAAAAGTTCCTTCGCCTTAAAAAGTTTCACTGAGCCTCTTACGGACATAACTTTTGAAATAAAAAATAGATTTGTTTGCACTGGGGCGATCAAGGAAAGATTTTCTAGGAGGGATTGAGCAAGAGCCGAGGTAGGAATGAGAGTAGAATTTTCACATGCAGAGGAGGAGAAAATAATCCAAATGAAAAAAGAGCAGATTTGAAGAACAAGCATCACACCAATTGGAGAGAATGGAGGAGTCAGGCACATCAATGTCAAGAGGTAAGACTAGAAAGTCAGGCTCCTGTCACACTGTAGGAAGATTTTTGACGCTAGACAGAGAAGTGTAGAATTGTGCACAGTCAACTATGTGCAATTGGGACCTGTTCTACTGAACCTGAAACAATCGAATAAAAGGATCTCAATGATATATATTTACTAAAAGTCTCTTATTGCTTTCAGTTAGCTATAATGGTAGTCTCCAATTGAGAGAAGGGAAAAATCAATATAATCTAAGCCAGCAAGTAACACCTCAAGGAGAGGCAGAATTCTGGACACTTGAGCAGCATCTGTTACTCACCCTGAAGTTTTCAAATGATTTATCTTCCCAAAAGTCAGTCTGGCCCTTCCATCCATTAAGACTTCAAACCTTAGTCTTCCTACCCACATGAGGAGCTAAGCAGCTCAGATTCTGCTTGTTTCTTCCCCATCCGTGCAAGGGGTAACTTTTCCCAAAACAATTGTTGTCTCCCAGCTACACAGCACCAAACTGTAAGACTCCCAGTCAAAAAACCTGAATAATTAGGTCAGGATAGATACTGCAAGAAGACAGCTAATCTTCTTTGCATGTACCTATAGTGCATTCTCTTCAAAAGGTCAGGGACAACAAGAAAAAAAAATCATCAGGGTTCTTTCTCTTGGAGCAAGGAGACACTAGAAGTTTTCTAAGGAAGCAAGGCAGTAGATAAACATAACTGAAACACATGCTCCCAAATTCATATTAAACATCTCTGTAGGAAAAGATTATGTTGTCCCCGTTGGCTTTTTCTGCACTTGATCTCTTACCCTTGCTTAAAATAAGCCACCAGTAAGAAAGAATAAAAGAGGCATTTTGATAGCACAATAACCTTTGTGAGTTATGCTGTAAGAGCTGAACAGCATTAGCATAAATTGCATTTGTGAATCTTGTGAAGATTTCTGAAAAACTTGGGCCTTCTCCTGGGAAGGTCAGAGAATGAACATTACCTCTCCAGGGTGGACCAGAAGTGGCAGTCATAATCTTGGACCTTGTGGTATATGGTGAGTTGACCCAGAAAGTAGAGGAAGGGCAATGAAGAGGAAAGACCAAGGGAGGTTGGGAGGAGAAGGGAAATGAAGGCGCTGAGAGATGGGGAGAGATTCTGAGATGCTAATTAGTTCACTTCAACAATTTGTTAACTATTTGGTGCTCGGCAGTGTTCTCAAGACTTGGTGTTCCTCGGGGAGCAAAACAAACAAAATCACTGCCCTCTTGGAGCTTGCAGTCTGCTCATCCAAGTTGGTGGCCTAGAAAAGAATTCAATGAAGAAAGTAAATAAGTATATTTCATCATAATCTGAATCCATATTTTCATCACTGGGTGCCAGTAAGACTATTTTATTTCTGATAAGGAACTATACTTACATGCATTTCCAGACACAAGTAGCACATATTGAGCTTGTTTGAACCTATGAAGTTGTACCAAAAGCCAAGACCAGCGATAGCACCACAAACCACCAATAAAAGAAGACCATATGCCACAGCCTAGGAATTTCCACTGAACTGCTTTTTGAAGGTGTTTAATACAATAGAGAACAATCAGTGAAGTGTTTTGGTTTTTTCTCAACACTGTCCCAAATACATTGGTTTTGCTCTTTCTCTGCCCAGACAACTGTATTAGTCAGGGTTCTCCAGAGAAACACAGCATATAGTGTATATCTCCCTATATACTAGGCTCACACAGTTATAGAGGGTGAGAGGTCCTTTGATCTTCCATCTGTAAGCTGTAGAATGGTGAATCCAGGGGCATAATTCAGTAAGAGTCTGAAGGCCTGAGAACCTGGCACTTTCACGTATGAGGACAGAAGAAGATGGGTGTGTCCCAGTTCAAGAAGAAAGAGAGTAAACTTGCCCTTCCTCTACCTTTTTGTTCTTTTCAGGCCCTCAGCTGATTGAGTGATGCCATATTGATGAGGATAGATCTTCTTTACTCATTTTACTGATTCACATGCTAATGCCTTCCAGAAACATCCCCAAAGGCACACATACAAATAAAGTTTTACCAGTTATCTGGGCATCTCCAACCCAGTCAAGTTGATGCATAAAGTAGATCATCACTACAACCCAATATGGCTTCCTTCAGAGGCATCTATTGAGACCACAGGGAAACCCACACATCTTGTCCTCTCCACATCTGGAAGTACAGGTCGTTCCCACTGCTGTCATTTTCCTTATCGAAACATCACAAGCAAATCAAATCAGTCTCTGACCCTCAGAATTCTCCATTCACCATCCAGTTCCTGACCAACTTCTTCCTTGAAAGAACAATTCTAGACACCTACCATTTGCTATCCCATAAGAACTAGAGTCAAAGGACATCAAGAGGTTAGGAAAGTTATGCAGCCATTAAGAGCAACAAGCCTCCCTCAATTGAGAAACCCTTATGTTAAAAAATATCAACTTTGTTCAGCGATCCTGGGTTACTAACCCAGAATGTTCCTATTTTGTAAAATGGAACTGTAGGGAGTTGAGGACTCTTGCCTATCCTCTCAACCTTGGCAAATACCCTGGGCATTGTTTGTGCCACTGAAACCTGACTTTGTGGAAGAAATTAAGTCCAAACTTATTCCAAGAGTCCGGCAACCACGGCCAAGTAGCGTGGCCATGGACTAAGTTTTTAAGAAGAATACCCCTGGCATTTGCTCAGTTCAGTTTTACTTCCAAATAATCTTCCAAAACTTACCTACCTGATTTTCATGACAGTCCTATAGGGTACATATCATTAACTCCACACAGATAAATTAGAATACTGTTGCTAAATAATCAACCAAATCAATATAGAGTCATGTTATAGAGTCAGAGGCATGAAGTAACGAGCGTCAGGTCATGGGGCATAACAGGGCTCAGGCAAAATGAGGTCAGTGGAAAGACTGGCTTTCCTGTCTTCCATATTCATTCTAGCAAGTTGCATGAAGGATTCCTACATAGCATGGGTTGGCTCTCTGCTATCCTGCAACATTTATTTACTTGTTTTTTTTTTAAGATGTGGGGTACAATTCAGGTTTAGGTATACAAATGTTCATTATGCAGGTACCCTCGTTGATGAGGTGTGCCCCTCCTTCCCCTGGCAGTTTCCCTCAATTGTCAACCCCACAACCGCCTCCCAGGCAGTTTCCCACTACTGCCAATCCCTTTCTTATAGTATTATGATAATGGTTCAAGGTCCACTAATGAGTGAGAACATATGGTACTCTGTTCTTTGTTTTTGTGATAGATCACTTAGTAAGATGGACTCTCAATCCATCCAAGTTGCTCCAAAGTCCATATGTTTGTCCTTCTTTATGGCTGCATAATATTCCATTGTGTATTTGGAACATATTTTTAGAATCCAGTCCAGCTTTTATGGGCGGCATGTTTGGTTCCATGTTTTTGCTGTTGTGAATAGAGCTGCAACAAACGTGCGTGTACAGGGATAGTTTTTGTAGAATTATTTGGGTTCCATATGACCCAGCAATCCCCCAAGAGAGGTATTGCTGGGTCATATGGAAGGCCAATTTCTAGTTCTTTCAGAAATCACTACACTGTCTTCCAAAGAGCTTGCACTAGTTGATTCTGCAACATTTTCAACGGCACGATCACCCCACACCAGGATTCTTTCCTTAGCTGTGAGGGAACAGATGTGTTATGTCTTCACAGATTCAGCTGGTGACACAAAACCTGAACCAGAGTTCTTCCTGTTACACCCACTGCTTTACCTCTCCAGGGCGTGAGTATAGCCCTCCTCCCATTTCTAACTTGAAATGGGACCTTGTGGTGTATCTCCAGGACGTGGGTATAGAATTGTGATAAACCTTGCTCCCAATTCCAATTTGAAATGGGACATTGTGGTGTAACTTTAGGGCATCTACAGCAGAAATCAGAATACTTGGCCCCCCACATCTAACATTAACTAGTTGTTTGATCTTGGGCAAGTCACTTCACCTCCTCTAGACCTCATCTCTAAAATGAGATCTTCAACCAACATCATCAGAGTGATACCTTTCAGTTTATGGCAATAGAATTCCATAGGATTCTATAATTGAAAGACAGTGTGGTCTGAGGATGTCGGCAGCTGACAAACTTGGTTTTGGTTTCTGGCTTTCCTCCTTTCTGTGTGTATAGCTGTGGCCATCTCACGGATCTCCTTATCTGTAAAATATAAAACATATATTAAAAGCTATAAGTAAAGTGCCTGGCTCATATGAAGTGTTAAACAGTGATCACCCCTTTTCCACTTTAATTCTTTTAGAAGAATTTCTAGTTTCTGGTCAGGACTCTCATGACTTCACTCAAAGGAATAGCTCTCTAATGGTGGAACCTGAGGTTTAGCCATAGCCTAAGGAGGAATACTAAAGAACAGATGCCTTTGTAACCATATTCCAACTATGTTTAAGGAAGAACCAGATGAACTAGGGTAAATCTGTCCACCACCACCTTGTGCAATGAGTTCATTTAGGCTTCCTTCCTCTACTGACCTGGTGCCTCAAACACTACCCCAGCAACCATCTAGGGAGAACTGGCCACACCACACCCTTTGCCTGTCTTGGTGGGCAACTCACATTCATTATGCTGAGGTTTTGTGTAACCAGTTGATTCTCTGAAGACATAGCACATCTTTTCTCTCACAGCTAAGGAGAGAATCCTGGTGCAGGGTGATCATACCATTAAAAATATTGCAGGAGGCAGCAAGTCAGCCCACGCTATGTCAACTTTCTAGAATAAATATGGAAGACAGGAAAGCCAGGCTTTTCACTGGTATGCTAATCCCTGCAAGCTCCACATCAGAGATATCTATTCCACTCACCTGGAATCAGAGATGGAATTTTGCAATCTGCTTCAGGAGTCAGGGAGGTGGCAAACAATGCCTTCACGTTTCAAACACTTTATAGCTTTTGTTGCAAAGATTTTAAGTAATTTCAACATGTAGGAAAGTATAGAAATGATATAACTACACCTGGGTCCATTACAGAATTTAAACAAGTGTTAGCATTATCCATGTTTGATTCAGTTATTTTTTTTCTAAAGAGGTAAACCATGACGTGAACATCTGAAGTTCCCAAATCCCATACCCTGTCTCTGAAATAGCCAACATCTTAGCTTCCATGTGAAGCATGATTTCTATTCTTATCTGGCTTAGGTTTAATGGGATATATATATATATATATATATATATATACATGGTTTACAGTCACTGGTTGTAACCATCCTGGTTTTTAGGAAAACCCCAACTGCACACAGCTAGCTCACCTGGGGGTTGACACAGCATGGAAAGTATGTGGGTAGTGGTGAGAAAACAGGTGTGAAATACATGGGCACAGACAGGTAACAGTACAAGCAGAAAACTCAGTTCTCATCAATGCACAGTCAAGAGTGTAAGTCCTCTTGTTCTAGGAATTCACTCAATGATGCGGTACATGGAACGAGAGTTCAGTTCTCATTGATACACAGACAAGAACGTAAATTCTCTTGTTTTAGGAATATACTCAATGATGCATTGTGTAGACTTGTAAACACATCCCACCCTTAATGTTTCTTTTCTGATGGGAGTCATGCCAAATAGAATATACAAGAATCTCTGCGTTTCTAGGTTACAGACCTATAGCAAGACCATAGACAAGTACAGCTGTAGAGGGAGTCATCTGTTTCTTCAGTCCAATTGTCAATCATTAAAAACAAGTTCCAGATGTCTTTTTCTAATAAAATAAAGTTTAAAAATAAAAACAAAAACAAGCTACAATCTAAAAGCTTGGATTATCTATCAATCCTCGCCTTAGAAAATGTAATAGAAGCATTGTCATATGAAGAGGTAATAAGAAAGTACACAGTCAAAAATGTAGGAAAAAATCCAAAGGTTTATCAAATAGTTTATTAATAATCCCATTCAAATATTTTTCTGGATTTTGTGATGTTTATAACATTTGTTGGCGTTTTAAAATGTGCATTTTATTGGATTTCTTGACCCTTCCTGAACACATCTTTCTTTCTCATCCAATTATTTTCCTTAAAGAGGGATCCTTAATAGTTTCAACTTCAAGTTCCCCAAAACCTGAATCTGTCCCTGCTAGTACATTATTTTCAGTAAAATTATCTCATTGGAAAGAATTCTGTTTCTCAGTGATCTTATAGATGACAACACAGAAAGATGGATCTATTTGCCCCAGGTCACACAGCAAGTTAGTGTTGGGTTCAGGACTAGAACGTGTGGACTCTGAGCTGGAACTCTCAAGTTCTTCCCTGAGGTCTCCTGTGCACCACGTCCTCCCCATCTCCTTCCCAGCCCGAGGATCACTGTGTGCCACACAGTTTTCCCCATCCTTATAGGCTTATTCTGAGCTTGCCTCACTTGTGTTAGCCCACAGCTTATCCCGAAGCCATCTCTTCCTAGTCTCTTCCCTCTGAGGGAGGAAAAAGTTCAAGACAGAGCAGCTTGGTGAATTTCCCAGCCATTTTTCTGCTCCCTTTCAGGAGGCATTTTGTTCCTTTCGCGCTTCAACCAAGTGACCTTTCTGCTCTAGCCAGCCTCCAAATGCCATGTTATCACTTTCAGATGCAAATGTCACCTTGCCGTTCCTGCTTAAAGCACTTAAAAGGCTCCTACACAGCTGTAGAATAAAGTCAAAACTCTTTGGAGTGATATGGGCTGACTCA
The DNA here is from genome assembly GCF_000164805.1 of Carlito syrichta. NCBI lineage: Eukaryota > Metazoa > Chordata > Mammalia > Primates > Tarsiidae > Carlito > Carlito syrichta. Next base: position 52,432 of record NW_007212995.1, read on the forward strand.
TCTCCCCATCTCACCCCATCCATCCAACCATCCACTCATCCATCCATTCATACATACATCCAACCATTCCCATGTCTACCTGCCTTTGGAACTCTCAGCAATTCCCCACAAATATATTTTCCTATACCTCACAACTGTAGAAGGAAAAACCTAGTCTCAGAGAAGTCAGATGCCCTGCTCATATGCAGTGAACACTCTTGATTTCCTGCACTGTATCAATCCCCCCTTTTCTTCCTAATAAAATCCTGATCTTGTTAAAATATCTACCTCTCATCCACACAGACTTCATTCCCGGTTCTAGGGCATGCACAGACAGCAACTAGTCTAACATCGCATAGATAAACGTTCTCCAAAGGATAGCGAATGTTTTAAGTTTGTGGGCCAGACGGTGTCTGTTTTCTGTGGCTTGAATGTGTCCTCCAAAAAGCATGTGTTGGAAAGTTAATGCCCAATGCAACAGTGTTGGGAGGTGAAACTTAATGGGAGATGTTTAGGTCATGAAGGTGCTACCTAAACGAATGGGTTAATGCCAATTATAAAAGGACTTGAGGCTCTGAGTTTGAGCTCCCATTCTCTCTCACTTTCTTTGCCCTTACACCATGGGAAGATGGATCAAAAAGACCCTTTTTGCCAGATGCTGGCCCCTTGATCTCGGGCTTCCCAGCCCCCAGAACTGTGAGCCATTACACTTCTGTTCATTACAAACCACCCAGTCTCTGTTATGCTGTTAGTAGCGCAAAATGGACTAAGACACTGTTTCAAGTACTCAATTCTGCCATTGCATCAAGAACACAGCCACAGATGATACATAAACCAACGGGTGTGGTTGTGTTCCAATAACATTTATTTATAAACACTGAAATCTGAATTTGATAAAATTTCACATGTCATAAAGTATTATTCTTCCTCTGATTTTTTTTTCAACCATTTAAAATGTAGAAATAGTTTTTGCTCCTTGGCCAAACAAAAACAGATGGTGAGCTGGATTTGGTCCCACAGGTTGTGGTTTGCCAATCCCTAGACTAAGCCATTTAGTGCTTAGTGTTGTCCTGTTAATGCCAGGGGAGACATATGACCTAAGGGGACCCAATCACACTCAAGGGAAAGAATCTATAGTGTCTATTATATGTTTGAGAGCATATTCTTGAGAAGAATATTAGTCAGGGTCTCCAGAGAAACAGAATCAATAGGAAATTCTATTTCACACATGCACACGCACACGCACGCGCACGCGCACACACACACATTGAGAGAGAGAGAGAAAGAAAGAGAGATTTTAAGGAATTGGTCCATGCAATTGTAGAGGTTGACAATTTCAAAATCAGAGTACACACCCTGGCAGACTGGAGAGCCAGGAAAGAGTGGATGTTATAGTCTGAGTCCAAAAGCAATTTGCTGGCAGAACTCTTTCTTCCTCAGGGGAAGTCTTTATCTGAAGGTCTTCAACTGATTGGACAAGGCCTACCCATATGTTGAAGGGTCATCTGCATTGCTCAATGTGATTTAAATGTTAATCTCCTGTTTGTTTGTTTAAAAGAACAAGCAATGTCCAAATGTGTTTGGCTAAATACCGGAGTACCCTGGCCTAGCCAAGGTGCCAAATTGAAACGTAAAATTAACTGTCGCATATCATACTAATAAAATTACTAGAACGAATAATAATTAATGGAACTAATATAACGAAGCTTCCACAGGATTTCAGAGATCAGGATTGGGGGAAAGAATAAAAGCAGGTGTTTCCCAGCCACTAATATCACAAACCTGAAGCTCTCCCGTGGAGGCATCTGCCTGATCTCAGCCCACAAATGGGGTTCTTCACTTCCCTCCCTAGGCTGAAGCTGGCGCAGAATAAAGTTAGCACTCAGGTTTTGTACTACATCTCTAGAGCTCATTTTGAGACGATCAACAGAGACACTCTTGGATTTCAGGACTGATTATCTGCCATCTGTGGGAACAAAGAGTGGTGTGGCCCCTTCCCTTCCTCCTGGTCCACTAGGACTGACCCCCACGAGGGAGGGTTTGAGGTTCATGCTGAAAATGGTCCAAATATTAACAGACGGAGGAGATGAAAGTGCTTCTGATGTGCTGTACCATGTTCAACATTAGTTTTGATTCCATGAGACTAATTAAAACTATCTATTCCAATCAGTTGCCACACTTACCTGCGCGGAAATGTGTCTAAATTCATTAACCATTTTGTATTAACAATATTTCACTTTAAAGTTATATTTTATCTACATATTAGCTTCATTTTACTCATGCAAATAGCAGCTTTGTGGCGATATTAGCAATAACTCATTATCATCCTTTACTAAGCCAGGAGGGAATTGGCTGCTTTGGAGAATATCCAGTACTTTTAATCGGAGAGTTCATACAAAAGCTCTGTTGTCTTGAAATCATCTGCACTCACGTATTAAGTGACAAGCGTAATTCTGACACATTTGCCTCAACCGGTGAAAAGTCCGCCTTTAGCAGTGATACCTCTGCCCTCTCCAGGGCTGGGTTAGGGCTAGCTGAGCTTAGCAAACCCTGATGACAAAAGGAAATATTTCTTGGGATGTTCTCTTCAGCCCATCACTTACATTTCCTGTTCATCTGGTGGTAAAATGGAAATAATTAGTGGCACCAGAAAGGTGTTCAGGATACATTAAATATTGAACGTCTCCATGAGAGCCCCCCCTACGTTTAACACAGCAGATCAGTCCTTAAATCAATCTGAGCACCTCTGGGAGGACAGTTTTCTGGTGCTTTTCTAAAGGGGTTGCTTACTGAAAAGCTAGTTCATCTGTCCCTACATGCAATGGGATTAGCAAGAATGTTCTCGGGGAGAGAGAGAGGTGTTGAGGGAGATACCATTTGGGTCATGCACACTATATAGCTGAAGGAACTGTCAAAATATCAGGATTGGGGAAGTAGGACAGCTAGAGGGTTTCAGCCTTATGAATAAAAGCAGGGAGCTCACATCGCAGCACTTGAGAATGTGCCCAGCGCTGTTTTGAGAGCTTTGTCTGCAAGGCCTCATGCAAATCCCATTGTGAGACTGCCAGCCAGGTTCTATCACCCCTGGTTTATAGATGAGAAAGTTAAGACTCAAGGAAGGAATAAATATGATGGATGAGCCGGGCTCGGTGGCTCAGCCTGTAATCCCGCGCCTTTGGGAAGCTGAGGTGAGTGGA
>NW_007212995.1:55634-59641 GCF_000164805.1 Carlito syrichta
CCACTGCACTCCAGTCTGGGCAACCGAGTGAGACTCCAACTCAAAAAAAATAATAAAAATCAAAATAAAATCAAAATCAAAAGAGAAAAAAAGAACACAAATTATACTTGTTAAAGTTGAAAATAAAATTGGATAAAAGAAGGAACACCCGTCCCCGCAAAATTCACTGAGTTCAAGAGAATAGACCCTACATCTTACTAAGATAGTTCAAAACAGCAGATTTATCTTTATAGTCTGTTAATAGGAACCATGTCTTACTTAAAAAAAAAATTAAAAGTTCAGCCAGGTTCGGTGGCTCAGCCTGTAATCCCACGCCTTTGGGAGGCTGAGGTGAGTGAATTGCATGAGCCCGCAGGTTCGAGACCCACCTGGGCAACTTGGAGAGACCTCATCTCTACAATAAAATCAAAAAAATTAGCCGGGCGTGGTAGCACGCACCTGTAGTTTCAGCTACTGGGAAGGCTGAGGTGGAAGGATTGCCGGAGCCCAGTAGGTCGAGGCTGCGGTGGCCAGAAGCGGCCACTGCACTCCAGTCTGGGCGACAGAGTGAGACTCCAACTCAAAAAATATATATATATATATATGATGGATGACACATTTCATGTCAATAAACACGTGTCAGGCTGACATGTGAGGTTTATGAATCCCCGTAATGTAACTATGATGTCGGCGTTTTTATCTCCATTTCACAGATAAGGAAACTGAGACTCAAAAACAGGAAGTGCCTCCTTGCCCAAGTCTTCAAAACTTGTAAGAGGCAGTGTTGGAGGGTTCTAACTGGTATTTGCCTAATGTCTAAGCCCTTGAGCCTTGAATTGAGCCATACTGCCCTAAACAAAGAAACAATTCAGCATTTGCTGCATCTACCCCAGGACCACGTCAGGAGATCAGTAACTGTTTAGTGGATAAATGAAGGAATGAAGGAGGGTGGAACAAATGCTTGGAGGGGAGAAGAAAGTGGAACCCATTTAATGAGCTACTAAGGCACCTTTCCACATTGAAAACACTCATCTTGTCGGACTGTCAAGGAGTCTCAGGGAGACAAAGTTCACCCCACTAAAAAGAGTATGTCTGGTGAGCCATTCAGCCCACGAGTAGAGGTAGGGCTAAGACAAGGGTGTGGAGTCCCTCGTTCAAGGTTGGGGTAGGGGAGACATTTGCACAGTAGCTTTAGACTGAAGTGGAAAAGGTAGCAACCGAGTTCCAACATGCCAGAGAACTGTTCTGAAGGAGATTTCCCGGAGTCTGCAGAGGGTGGTCATTTCCTTTCAAGTAGAAACATCACATTACCCTCTTACCCTCTCGTAGCTTGTCCTGAAGGGCCCTTGTAACCCAGATGCCCTCATTATCAGCTCCCTCTGGATGGAACCCGGGGAGATGGAGGGTCCACACTGCAGACTCAGGACCTTTTGGGGGAAAACTTGACTGCATGTGAGGGAAACTCAATGGAAACTGGCTTAAGCAAAGGAAGGAATTTATTGGCCTATGTGGTCCAAGGAACAGTTGTACGAACCAGCCTTGGAATGGGCAGGATGAAGATGGGGCTTCAGAATTCTCTAGAACCAGGAGGCTGGGCTTCCCCTCTAACGCTGGCTTTTCTCAGAATTTTTATTTTGCCGGTGCTCCCTGCTGCCTGGATTTTGACACACCATTGAAACATAGATGCTTACAGTCTCCCAAATGCTAAAGTTATGGTTACTATTGAGGTACTACGTAGTGAAGGCATCATGCATGCAAACATTTCAGGGAAAGAAAACCTAACCTTGTTTGGCTGAAGTTCTTCCTCCCCGATGGAGAGGTGGAAGGAATGAAACAAGGTCATGAAAGAAAATGGCAGTTCCAATAGGAGTAAGAGACAGTAGTTATGTTCCAAGAAGAAACTTGGAACAGAATCCCATAGCACTCCCCTGCATGGTCTGGCTCCTGCTTCCTGAATACTGCTGTTGTCCTCCAGGGCTTAGACAGAGGACTAGCATTTGCAACCTCAATGTCCCTAATGTGCCAGAGAGACATTGTCTTGAGTGTGTGTGTGTGTGTGTGTGTGTCCTGTCACTGCCATGGATACAAAAATGAGAACAAAGCCTTTTTCAATAAAAATGTCCCTAACTGTCATTTAAACTAACTTGACATAGAGAAGAGAAAAGCAACTTGAGGGTAGATGAGCTTAGGTGTCTGTGAGATGCTGGTTTTGTGATGCAGGGAATGATTTTCATCGTATTTTGAGCATATAAAACCTGGCTTCTTTCTAAGTGCGTGAGTTTCTCAGTCTGACACTGGTTATGCATGTAGACATGTCACCTTGCACACACAGGTGCACAGACACAGGTGCTCACATACACGCAGGTGCGCACGCGCACACACACACACACACACACACACACACACACACATGCACACACACACACACAGTTTTCTATGGAAAGAGCTCTAGATTAAGAAAGCCAGAATCTCATTCCACCCCTGCCTCTGCATGGATGTTTGGACACATCTCTTTCCCTCACCCATTCAATTTCCTTGCTGTGACTTAGCCTCAAATAGGGACATTTGGAAATGTGTGAGGACACTTTGAGGTGCTCTATAATTTGAGGGAAGAGGAAAGAAGCCTTAAGAACATTGAATGGGTCAAGGATGCCAGTAACAGGTCATGGAAGATTGTCCCTCTTCCTAATGCTAACAGTGCCCAGATTGAGAAACACTGGCTGATGGTCTCTAAGGTCTCTCCATTTCAGAGAAACTGAGGCACCTTCACCACAAGAGGGCAAAGAGTCAATCAGACTATGGAGTCTCAGGAGCACAAGTTCCTTGAGTTGTCTGTTGGTCTCTTCCCAACTGTGCCCCTTGGCATTGGCCTCTTGGACCTGTCCAGGTCTGGTTTCTGCGGGGAACTCCAGGGCCAGGCAAACTCCACCTCAACTAACCTCCTCCCAGACCCTCTTCTCTCCCCTGAGAAGAGCTGCATGGACTTTCTTTGAAATTCCCTAATTATGTGAGTTCTACAAATTTAATTTGTATGCAAATCTGTCTTGTAATAGCAACAGCATGGAACCAACCGTGCTGCTCATTGATAGAGGACTAGATTTTTTTTAATGTGGCACATATACACAATGGATTATTGTGCAGCCATAAAGAAGAGGAACATCATGAACTTCACAGCAACCTGGATGGACTTAGAGTCTATAATACTGAGCAATCTGTCACAGAAACAAATAACTGAATACCAAATGTGCTCATTCATAAGCGGACCTTGAACATTATCATAATACTTTAAGAAAAGGATTGAGAGTAGTGGGAAACTGCCAGGCAGGAGTTGAGGGGAAGCAGGACTGGCAGTAGTGGGAATCTGCCAGAGGCGGGGGGGACATACCTCATCAACAGGGGTACCTGCATAATGAACATTTGTATACCTAAGCCTGAACTGTATCCCACACCTTTAAAATAAAAAAAAATTAAGCCGGGCTCAGTGGCTCAGCCTGTAATCCCGCGCCTTTGGGAGGCTGAGGTGAGTGGATTGCCTGAGCTCGCGGGTTCGAGACCCGCCTGGGCAGCGAGACCTCATCTCTACAATAAATCAAAAAATCAGTCGGGCATGGTAGCGCATGCCTGTAATTCTGGCTACTTGGAAGGCTGAGGCGGAAGGATCGCCGGAGCCCAGCAGGTCAAGGCTGCAGTGACTGGGAGCAGCCACTGCACTCCAATCTGGACCAAGTGAGACTCCAACTCAAAAAAAATAATAAAAATAAAATCAAAATCAAAAGAGAAAAAAAAACACAAATTATACTTGTTAAAGTTAAAGATAAAATTGGATAAAAGAAGGAACACTCGTCCCCGCAAAATTCAGTGAGTTCAAGAGAACAGACCCTACATCTTACTAAGATAGTTCAAAACGGCAGATTTATCTTTATAGTCTGTTAATAGGAGCCATGTCTTACTTAAAAAAAAATTTAAAGTTCAGCCAGGCTCGGTGGCTCAGCCTGTAATCCCGCGCCTTTGGGAGGCTGAGGTGAGTG
>NW_007212995.1:59661-69620 GCF_000164805.1 Carlito syrichta
CCTCATCTCTACAATAAAATCAAAAAAATTAGCCGGGTGTGGTAGCACGCACCTGTAGTTTCAGCTACTGGGAAGGCTGAGGCGGAAGGATCGCCGGAGCCCAGCAGGTCTGGGCGATGGAGTGAGACTCCAGCTCAAAAAATATATATAATAATTAAAAGTTAAAAGTAAAAATCTGTGTTGTTACTGCTAAACTGAGAATGCAAGAAGTTTGGGAATAGTGCACCAAGGGACGGAAGGAGGCTCCACTCCGTTAGACATCGCACCAGAGTACTATAAATGTCTTTCTCCCTCCCTGTCACACACTGTTAGGTGTTCAAGGTAAGGTTGTAGGGCAGATGGCAGGGAGATCTTATTGTCTGTGCATACTTTAAACTATTAGAGATTGGTGTTAGGAGTATAGTGGAGAACAGGACCCTGAGACCATCTCCAGGCTTGGCAGGATGACTTTCTCTGCCCGATTAACGTGACATTTTGTGAGACAAATGAAACGTGTTCACTATTCCTGCTATAGGAGATCAGTTCTTTCCAGTCTTGAAAGCAGTGTCCAGGTAGCAACTGGTTTAGAGCTAGTCTGAAAACAGAAGGAGAGTCAGAAAAAAAAAGGTAGGAGAAAGGCAAAGGGCTGGTTGCCTGCGTGGAGCACGGAGGTGCTCTCACCGACTGACAAGACTCCTCCTTCCCTGCAAATGGTCCAACCACCGACCGCTCAGGAGCCAAGCTGCAACACCCAGACACTGGCCTTCTTGGCATGATGCTACCTCTACGATGAGCCTGCTGTCCAGCATTGGCTTGGTGGGCTGCCTCCGTCTAGGTTTTTTATTGGCAAAACTCCACTTTGTTCAGGCATAAAAGGCAGTCCGAGAATCACTATGAGGTCTTCACAGAAGCAAGGCTGGAGTCTCCACAGGTCATATGGAATTCCAGAATCACTCCTGCAGCACAGAGAGCACTCCACCATACTGGGTGCAGGACCCCATCCTGGGTCCTGAGTTCAGTGGCTCCTGAGTACTGGATGGCCTTTCCCGCCCTCGCCGGGAATAAATTCTGCATAGAGCCTCCTTCCTCGTGTCACTGCCTTCTAATTTGTTGTCAGGCAGTCACATCTGATCTGCATCCTTGTGCCCTAGTTCCAGGGAAGCCTGGAAAAGATTTCCTGGTTTCTGTCTTGAAGACACAGGACTCAAAAGCTTGGGCATTTTTCAACCTAGGAAAGGTATTCCAAAAATGTCAAGGCAGCCCAAGACACACATCTGCTGCAGAGATTCATCTAGACAGTGAGGAGGGCAATGGCAAAGTCAGTTCCTTATCTAAGGCTCTGCACATTAGTTGCTCCTTGACTTACAATGAGATGATGTGTGGATAGCCCATTGAATGCAGATTGAAAATATCCCCAATAGAAAATGCATTTAATACTGCTAAGCTATCGAACATCACAGCTCAGACTAACCCATTTTCCATTAGCCTACAGCTAGACAACATCATCTAACACAAAGCCCATTCTATAATAAAATTCTTATAGGAATTTTGAATCAAAATTCAAAGTAAGGCTTCTACTGAATGCATATTGCTTTCTGCATCATCATACACTGGGGACCATCTATATAACAGAAGAAGCAGTCAAGTAATTTTCCCTGTCTACTTCATTCAGTGATGATTTGTCCAACACTCATGCCACTTTAGGTAGACTAGTTTCTGTTCCCCTTCTCCCTTCCCATCGGCCACAGGGATTTCATACGCTTCTGTTTCCTTTCAAAGGCAGTCCCTACCCACTCCGTCGAGGCAAGCTGCAGACGGGACACAGAGTCCACAGATCTAACCCTCTTAACCAGCTTCTCTTATCTACCAAGTGGTGCACACCACCCATCTTCTTCTTTTTGTTTAAGTGAGGTAAAAGTCATATAACATGAAATTACTCATTTTAAAGCATGCGATTAGTACATTCACAACATTGCACAAGCTACCCACTATTTCGTTATAGAACGTTTTCATCAGTCCCAAAGGAGACCCTGTACCCATCAGGTGGTCACATCCTGTTCTCGCCTCCTTTCTGCACTTCACCACCACCAATCTGCTTTCTGTCTCTGTGGATTTATGTATTCTGGCTAATTCATATAAACGTAGGCATACATGTGATCTTTTGTACTGACTTCTTGCGCTTAGCATAATGTTCTTGGGGTTCATCTCTGTGGTAGCAGCCATTTTTATTTTGACATACTGTTAGTTTTCTAGGACTGCCATCACCACAGATTGGATGGCTTGAACAACAGAAATTTGTCATCTTGCAGTTGTAGAGGTCAGAATTCAAGATTAAAGTGTCAGCAGGGTTTGGTCCCCCTGAGGCCTCCTTTCTTAACGTGTAGATGGACATCTTCTCCCTGTGTCTCTTCATAGGGTCTACACTCTATGTGCATCTATGTCCAGATGTTAAGTTTATATAGGGACACTGGCCATATTGAATGAGGGCATACCCTAATCATCTCATTTTAAGTCGGTAACCTCTGTCAAGACCCTATCCAAGGAAGGTCACGTTCTGAGATATTGGGAGTTAGGACTTCAACATATGAATTTGAGCAGGACACAGTTTAACCCATAGCACATATTTTTTTCCTCTAAAGATTAAGGGAAACAAACAAGAGCTCTCAAAATATGGCTGGCACAGAGAAGTCTCATCGATTTTTATCCTCTAATTGCTTGAACTTGCATTCAGTGATTATCAAAAGCCCAACAGCTTCTCTCTTCTCCTGCGTTCTGGAAGTCAGTCACCTGTCCCCTTCTTGTAGTCCCTTTTCAGATCATAGAGACTTTCCTTCTCCTTGAAAGTCTCATTCCCAGAATTTCCTGATGCGACTCTTCTGACTCTCAAGTGCCATCTCCTTGCCTATATGTGTCAGGGGTCTTCAGACTCCTGCTAAACCAGGATCCCCACTGCAGCCCCCTCCATCCTCGGACCTTCGCATGTGCCCACCCCCTTAACCTTCTCTCCCTCTCAGTTTTTCTCTCTCCCGATCCTCAGGGGCCTGATCTCCCACCAAGTTATAATGCAGGCTAACAAGTTCAATCAAAATCAGTCCATTCTTGCTTCTGGGAGGGCCTTCCAAGAGAACGTTCCTCAGTAAAACCACAGCTAAGGAACATCATAATGACAAGGACCTTGAAGCCAGGCGGTAGGTGAAACCCTCATTCCAGCGACTGGGACTGATCTATCCCTTCCCAAATCTTTCTTTTCTTTTTTTCCTTCTGCAAGAACTTGAATTCAGATCTACTGAATGAGAAGCGAACACAGCACAGAGAATAGATCTCTATCCTTCTTCGTTAGGATAACTTGATGTGCCATGAGTAACAAGCCACGGGTAGCTATCTCAGCCTCAGTCTACCCATTTGCCAAATGGGGCTGTTTCCACTCATTCTATATTTCTCACCATCCTGCAAAATGTAAAAAGCAGTGCAGACATGAAGGACTTTTTTTTCTATTTTTTTATTCATTTATCACTGCAACAAATGTCCAATCGAGGTTCATACTGGGGCGGAGCCCCGGGGAATGTTCTCTGAGCTTGCCTTGCTTTTTCTAACCTCATCCAAACAATTTTTCTTGCTTCCATGAAAGAAAATCCAACGCTTCATTTAGCGAATTAACCTCAGATGTTAGAAATGATTTCTTCATAGCTACAGGGAGGCTGTCTGGGTTATGTCAAAGTACTGTTCAGCAGGGGAGGCCAAAAGCCAATCTATTGAAAAAGCAATCTGGATTTATCTGAAAAAGAGATTTATCCTTCAGAGAGCAGAGAGCAGAGCAAGGGATTGGTGAAAGCTCACAGATCAATTTTCTTTTAACCTTTGAACTGTGAGTCTGTGTTACGTTGTTCTGAGTTCAGAGGGGCCGAAGTCCCTTCTAAGCAAAACAATAATCGTCTCATATACAGTAAAACAGATGAAGTGGAAGGAATATGTTAACCAGCGCACTAATGGGCAATTGCCCGTGTTCACAAGACGTCCAAGCCTGTTTCCACACAGTTCCACATGCTACATTAACTTTAGCCTCCGAGTAAGGTTTTTACTCAGACGTGAAATAATTGTTCCTGTAACAACATGTGACAACAGGGAAATGCCCCGTATTAATACTGACACGTTCTAATCCGTCCTAATGTGTACAGTGAGTGATTTCCCTAAATGATGTAGCAAATCTTAAAGGTGCAATCCCTCCCTAGTCCGAAGCCAAATTTAATCTGTGTTACAAATTAGAGCTCCAGTGCTAGAGGGATAATTTATGCTTCCCGGTGTGTAGGAGCTCTGTGCACTTCCAATTATATTTATTACACTGACAAAATGAAGGGAGGAAGGTGCTTGGGGGAAGATGATGGGAGAGGAAGAGAACTATTCTGGTTACTCCAACTGCTCCTTAGAGTCTCTTCCTGCAGCCTTGCCATCTGGTTAGACTAGAAAATACCCAGCTGACTTTCTCTTTTCTGCAAGTCTTTGCCAGCTGCAGGACATTGGTAATTTCATTGGCAGCCTCATCTAGATTTGGGGATGTGATTCATCTGAACCAGGATATTTGCACTCATGTACTAAAAAGCAAATCGTTTCAAGATGACTCTCAGTATGTAAGAGTGTTTCCCATATAGCAACCTGACAACCATGTGATAAAGACAGAGGTTCTCGAACCCAGGAGGCATTGGGATCTCTGAGAGACCTTTTAACACAGCTTCCTGGGCTCTGCCCTTAGATTTCCTAATTCTGTAGGTCCCAAGGGATCCCATAATGTGCATTTGTGCTGGGTTCCCAAATGATGCTGGTGTCTAGGGACCAAGCTGTAAGAACCACTAATGTAAATTATTATCTGCATTCTACACAGGCGGAGATTGAGGCGCAGAGAGGGTCAGAGACTCCTCCGGGATCACGCAGACTGTGAGCGTGCGGTCCTAAGCCTCTGAACTTGACCTCTGCTATCTCCTTGTCATGATGCTTCTCCCTCACAGAATCTGGTGAAACCTCCGCTAGGGACCTCAAGTTACTCCTCAGCAATGCCCAAGATCCTGTTTTCAGTCCAAAATCCACTCTTCTAGACAGAGGAGACAGAAATCCAAAGGGGTCACTGTGTCACCCATCCATCTTCATCATCCCGTCAGAGCAGGCAGGGGTCCTGCACATATCTGACCCTTCATCTGCTCTGAGTAGCAACAGGAAACCTCTGCTTCATTTTTCTCGGCCTTCTTGGCAGCTCCCGATGTGTGGGCCTTTAGCTTTCCGGATGCTTCTCTGGCAGATCCACCCTGGGCCACATGCTTCATTTCCCTCTTTGAAAGTGCCGTTTTTATACCCAGGGTCAACAGATAGTTTTCTTATGAACTTTCCCCCTTTCCTCTTCGGGGGCCCGATAAAATGATTCAGTCAGTGCTGGGACGCCCAGCTGAGCCACGCCACCTCCTGGAATGGCGCCAATTACTTTCCTGAACCCTTGGATTCCCAGGAGGGTCGACACAGGACCTCACGCTATAGAGACCCTTCCTCACCATGGTTACCACAAACCCCAATGCTTGTTTATTCTCAAGACTGCAGTCACTTCCACGTCACCAATTGAGTTTACTCTGCTGGTTGGAGTCTCGCCCAGAGTAGCAATTTCCTCTCCTTGCCTTTTCTTCCCTCTGGGAAATGATATTGGCAGACCAGTCAAAACTATGTCAGATGCTTTGGATTTCAGCTGATGGGACTTCCCCGCTGATGTCAGCATGGAGTCTGGACTTTGCTTCTGTCACTCCTGCGTTTTGACGCTGGGCCAGTTGGATGAGTCGTAACCCTCATGGCAGCCTCCTCTTTTGCTGAGACTCGGCAGCAGGTTCCTCTCGCTGTTCTCATCTCCCAGATGCCTTCCAGACAGCATCCATGCACTGACAAGAGAGCAGGCAAGCAGAGAGGGGTCCCCCGGGCACACGGAGCTACGCCATCTTGCCCCAGAATAGAGTTAATGTCTTTGCATTCACACACAAACACGTGAATGCACACGCGCGCGCGCACACACACACACACACGCGCGCACACACACACCCCATATATTTCTTCCATCTAAGTGGCCCCATTATTATCTGTTACCTCTACTGGACTTCTGTGTAAGATTATGTTGGGAGTAAAGATATGGTATAATTCCATTATTTTGTATCACAGATGTAGAAATTATTATTATTTTGAGTCAGGGTCTCACTCTGTCACCCAGGCTGGAGTGCTGTGGCATGATCTCGGCTCACCGCAGCCTCAAACTCCTGGGTTCAGGCAAGTCTCCTGCATGAGCCTCTCAAGTAGCTGGGACTACAGGTGCATGCCTCCACCCTCGGTTAACTTTTTTATTTTTTTGTGCAGACGAGGTCCCACTGTGTTGCCTAGGCTGGTCTCAAAGTCCTGGGCTCAAGTGATCCTCCGGTCTCTGCCTCCCAAAGAGGTGGGATTATAGACATGAACCACCATGCCCAACCTCAGAAATTATTTGTGTGCCCAAAATTGTAATACTAGCCAGTGACATAGGCAGGTATGCCCTGTTGTCCTCTCTCTTCTGCATCTCCTTTTTCTACCTCTTCTGCTTCTCCTTCATTCCTTTCTCCTCCTTCTCCACCCCTCCTCCTCTTCCCTTTATTTTCCTGCCTTTCCTTCCCCCCTCCTCCTTTCTTTCCCCTTCTCTACCCCCTCCTCATTCTTATTTTCCTTTCTTGCCATTCCTTTAATATTCCGCACAGCTTAATGAAATGCTTTTGCACACCACCACTGTTATTAATTAGGGGCAAGACAGCCATAAAAAATACTTGGTGAAATGGAAAACTTCTTCATCCTGTGAAATTGGATGTAATAGGTATTCCCCTGTAGCATCTGGGGCTATAGAGCTTTTATCCTAGTGAATCTTGTAAAATGTTGCCCCCACCGCCAGATTCTTTTGAGTCATTTTTATTCCCAAGCCTCTGTCAGTCAACATCATCGAATCTACTCAACAATGCCCGCAATGAAAGCTGTTCTATTATTTTCATTTCCTGATGAAATTAAGTTAGGCCTTGGCAAGATTGTCTAGATACAGTTATCAGCTCTTAACAGGCTCCTCCTCTTCCATGGGGTTATGCAAGAATCATGGAGAGAGGGAGGCTCAAGCCATCCATACATTCCGGGAAGGGCCATGATGTTGGCCTTCATAAGTCCTCCTCAGGAGCTTCCATGACCATAGTGTTTAGGATTCAGCCCCAAATATCCCTTTGCCAGCCCCTCAGGGGTCTTACTCATGTGGAGTGTCACATGAGAACAGACTATAAGGTTACTCAAGGTGTGACACCACCATCTTCACATCCTCCTCTAGACTCAGAAATCAGCCTGCCCCCAGGTTCAAGGTCCTCTACTGTTTTAACTTTCTCTTTGGAACAATCCAGTCGTTTTCTTCTATGACTCTGGCTTCTCAAAAATAATGGAAGTCTTTTTTTTTTTAAAGCAGAATTTACTGAGAGGACAGAAAAGCTCCCACAGTAGGAGGGGACCTGAAGGGGTTGTCAAAAGCCTCTTATCTCATCTCTGGAGTAAGCATAGACCAACAAATTACAAAGTCCAACATGCCTCTTCAGAGGAAAGGGGGGATAAAACCCTCTCACGCTTCAGTGACAAGCCTACAAGGAAGAAGACAGAGCTACTACCTCATTCTGTGTGCCAGGCCCAGGGCTTCTGCCTGAAGACCCCCTGCCACCTCCCTGCAAGTTCCCTGATGACATCCCAACAAGGAGAAAGGTGGTTTCATGCCAGTGCTCAGCATCTCAGGGCCGTGGCCAGGGGCATGCAGATCATGTGCTGGGTTCTGGTCCTGCTATGGTCCACCACCCCTTCCAGCATCTACCTGGGGATAGCCTTTCTCCTCACCCCTCACCCAGAGCAGTAATCTGTGGGGCAAAGGGGTGCTGAAGAGCTGTTCTAATGTGCTCCCCTAGATTTGTTGCTCTCCCCTGAGCATAACTCTCCAGCATTCCAAGCCTGTAGTGCACTTACTTAGGCTCGTGCTACAGAGCAATTTTTTTTTTTGAGTTGGAGTCTCACTCTGTCACCCAGACTGGAGTGCAGTCACCGCTCCCGGCCACCACAGCCTCAGCCTGCTGGGCTCCGGCGATCCTTCCGCCTCAGCCTTCCAAGTAGCTGAAATTACAGGCATGCGCTACCACACCCGGCTGATTTATTGATTTATTGTAGAGATGAAGTCTCGCTGCCCAGGCGGATCTCAAACCCGCGGGCTCAGGCAATCCACTCACCTCAGCCTCCCAAAGGCTCGGGATGACAGGTTGAGCCACCGAGACCGGCTCAGAGCTATTATTATTAATCTCTTGCACTGCCCAAAGTTTCATCAATTCTCACCCTTTTTTCCCACCAGACTATCAGTTTCTCAAGTGAGAAACTGTGTCTTGTTCTCCTTCCATCTCCTCTGTGACCTACACAGGAGATACACAATAGACATTTTGATTTTCATTACATTTTCTGAAAAAAAAATCCAAGTTTGTCCCTATGAAGGCAGTAATTGTTCTTACTTCATGGAACAAGGACCTTGTACCACGGTTTGCGCCACTCACTTCATGTTCTGGGTTTTTCCTCTTCTTTCTTCCTCCTGATTCTAATGCTTTAAGTCTTTATTTTTCTTAACTGCTCCTGCAAGAAACGGATTGAATGTCAGATGTTCTCATGTGGCTCATGAGGGATGTGGAGTGGGGAGGGGACAATTGTATCCAAAGTTGGAGGCCTGTTCACGGGAAGAACCTACAACCCAGCCTTGTCCCCAGACATGGAGGATGGGAGCACACGAAGCTCAATGGTGACACATTTTAATAAAGTATGCTAAATTATATGCTGGTGGCATTAATAGCAATCAGGCTCGTAGAACATGGGATCTAATGGCTCATAAATGAGATGCAAGTTCATTTGTACAGACCCACTATAATAAACTAATTATTTTGGAACTCTTTAATTATGCATTTTTCAAAAAGCTGAATTGCATTAAAAACATGTTATGGCTTCATAGATCTTGTCTTTAGGGAGAGGAGGAGATACATCTGCTTCACAAGTACCCAGGGAAAGAGAGAGAGATTAGAGAGAGAGAGAGAGAGAGAGAGAGAGAGACAGAGTGTCAGAGTCACAAGCAATAGATAAAGAAGAAGCCAGCTGCCAGATGACAAATGTAGTCGAGGAAGACAAAGAGCTGTCAGTTTCCTCATCAATTACAGCTGGTCGCTAACCCACGAGAGAGCAAATTGTCGCAGCCATCAGAGATGGCTCTGTTAGAATTATGGAGTTTGAGGTCCCCACTGATTTATTCAGTGCCTGGGGTACAGAAGGGTGTCTGTTGCTTTGGGATTAAGATTTCTGTGCTCCAAGCCATCCAGAAGCTCAGGGATAGCCTGTCGATGTCAGAAACACTCTGGGTCTGTATCTCCGGGTAGGAGGAGGTGTCTGACAGGCCTGCCAAGTGAGCCAGCGGCTGCTGATGTGCCCACTGAGGCCTGGGGTGAGGCTGCAGGGAGCCTATGGGGAAGGGATGGCATGTCACACTGGCTCTCAGCTAATTAGAGGGAGGGCCTGCTGAAGAAGGTAACCCCGGCACATCTTTCTGAAGGGCCTGCACACCCACCCAGGTTAACCTGTGTGACCAGGGTTTAAATCCTAACTTTGCTCCTCAGTTCCCATGGAACAGCCACACATATTGTTTAAACTTGGAGGGGAGGGAACGTTACTTAAGGCTCATCCTTTACCCCGTTTACAAATCACAGATGGCCGGGCTCGGTGGCTCAGCCTGTCATCCCGCGCCTTTGGGAGGCTGAGGTGAGTGGATTGCCTGAGCCCGCGGGTTCGAGACCCGCCTGGGCGGCGAGACTTCGTCTCTACAATAAATCAAAAAATCAGCCGGGCATAGTAGCGCATGCCTGTAATTCCGGCTACTCGGAAGGCTGAGGCGGAAGGAT